>NW_024395977.1:21971707-22129569 GCF_016617805.1 Bactrocera tryoni
GGTAGCCAACTCAGCCATTACTTGAACTCTGCAAATAGCGCAAGTGTCGCACTCAACATCCCAGCTCCACATAGCCACAGCATTCCACTTCTTCAACGTAAACATTTTATCCGGTTTACCTCCGTCATTATCGTTGAATTGTTTGTCCATGGAACTTTCAATATCCTCACCATCAGCCATTGCTTACAAAACTTCCTTGAACCGCCAGTAATAAAGTTTATTGCAATGTTAAAAATCCAATTCCGAGAAGAGGGTGATGCTGACACAATAGAAAACAAAACACAGGGTTCACTAGCGTTAAATATTTCGTTGAAATGGTGTGCGTCAAAGATATATTCGCAAAATTTTTGTCACATTACCCAGCAGTAGCAGCTATACAAACTCCAAAATATTGAAAGAACTAATGTGGAAAACTTACGCATACACACCGTGCCACCGGTAATACGTTTACGTAAGAAATTGGGCTGCTTTCGTAAACGCAATATACAAAGCATTTTTAAAACAGATGCCCATGCCATGCCAAGCATATACAGTGGACTCGCGATAATATGAACTAATTAAGAACAGGACTGTTAATTTTTGCGAGATTGTTCATATTTACGAAAGGTGCAAAAACGAAAAAATGTAGTATTAAATTAAATTTTTTTTATTTTAAACTTCAAAATAAACGTGTTTTATTAATTTTTTTCATTACAAAAGTAAAACAATGTTGCATGTAAACAAAACAGTTTAGATATAATTTCATATTATACATATTTTAATTTTATAAAAAGTTGAAGCACATTTTTGAAAAAAATCGGTAATCCTCTTTTGCTGTTTCTTTTGTTCAACCACCTTAAAAACTGCTTTTTCCCTTAGGTTCTTTAATACATTTAATTCCTTTTGTTCAACCATTTCACTTTCAGCCCATTCCTCAGCATTATTAAATATGTCAATAGCTTCTCTTGCTGTAATCGTCTTACTCTACAGTATAGTCGTCTTCGTCGGATATTTCTTGTATTTCATTTTCATTGAATTCAATAGCATCCTCGTTCCATTCTCTAACGTCGCAAGCAGTGATTCCAATCTGCAGTGAATATAAATATGTAGTAAATACAACTTTTTTGAGTTTACGTTTCTGATAAAGCAAACCTCAGGTCTCAAGTTTTGTAAAAGATTGGCTGCGCTCTCCTCCAAGTCTCCCACATTCATATTCAAGTTCCTTCGAAGGATATTCAAAGGAATTTCATCTTCAGGATCTTCTTGATTTTCAAGCATACTCAAAACATTGTTCCAGCAATTTGATAGCACAGCCTCATCCAATTTATTCCATGCAGATTCAAGGGTAATAATAGCGTCCTTAAGTGAAATTTGCTTCATAGACTCTAGCAAGTCACATCCTGTTGCAGCAACGGAAGCCAAAAGACTGTTTCTGTAATAAAGTTTTGTAATCCTGATTGCATTTTGGTGAATGAACGATGGAACCAATCTTTGAAGATAGCCTATAATGAACAGGGCAGTCAAACCCCTTAAAACAACGGGAGTTTCTGGCCTTGTCTATCACAAGGAGCTCGAGTTGATGAGATCCTTCTGCATTTCAACAGCACAAGAATGTTATTCTTTGCTTTTCCATCTTTGCTCCTGGGGCTGTTTTTTCTAATGATGATACATACGTCTTTTGTGGTAAAAGTTTCCAAAATAAACCGGATTCGCCGGCGTTGTAAACTTGCTCTCGACTTAAACCAATCTCTTCCATTTTCGTCTTTAGAGCTTTTTTGAATGGATCGACCAACTGGGGCTGTGAAGATAGTTTTTCCCCAGAAACTTGGAGCAACCGAACGCCATATCTCTTTTCGAAATTTTGGAGCCATCCATCACTGGCATTGAAGTCAAGGCAATTTTCTTTAATTGTACAATGAAGCACCTTCGCCTTTTCTTTTAACATCAGTCCGCTCACCGGAAGTTTTTTGTCCCTCATATGCAAAAACCATCTATACAACGATTTTTCCAATTTTGGATACTCTGATGGACGCATAATTTTCCTTTTTCCAGGACCCATAAATGTATCGTTAACACATTTAAGGATAGCGTTTTTATTGTTCTTTATTCCACATACTGTAGACTTTGCCACTCCATATTTAGTTGCTAAATTTGCAACACTTGCACATTTTCGTAAGCATTCCAAAATATCGGATTTGTCTCTTAAAATCAGAAACGTATGCTTTTTCGTGTGCATGTTTCAAAATTGTTTACATTTGATTATTTCTTAAGAAAATAAAGAGGCACTTATGCTTGCGCGCAATCACCAACCAAAAACACTTAAAAATTCTTACAGACGACTGACGTAGACAAAATCAAACCCTGTAATGAGCACCTGTAAGCATTTTCGAGCGATCGGTAAATACATAGTATGTATGTACATGCATATTGAATGCGAATAACTAGAGAATTCCCCAAATTAAAAAGCGCTTTAAATTCGTTATTGACAACAATATTGTTCATATTTTAGAGCTTTTGTCCAAAGTTCATATTTTAGAGTAGTCAATGGTAGCCAAAAAGTGTTCATATTTTGGGGAGTTCATAATTTAGGATGTTCATATTATCGCGAGTCCACTGTATGCATTGCAACCCTGCTTTACGAAAATATGCAATGTATTTATATGACGTTTATGAATGCCCATGTGCGTTGTCTACAGCTGTTAGAGATAGTTGTGTTAATAAATAAATTTTTTGTGTTTACAAAAATGGATGATTTATTATTGAGCACATTAGGAAATGCGATTACTTTGGCAGAAACTACAAGTAGTAGTAATAGCTTAACAATTGCTAAAAATTTTATAAAAAACCAACAGAGGTTGTCTGTCTTAGCTTACCGATGTGAAAATAAAAGACGAGTTTTAAAAATTAAAAACTTTTCAAAGAGCATTGCGGGTATGCAGAATGATGTTTTTCATTCACATTTTCGAATGGAAAAATCAACATTTAAGGTGACTTTCAACTAAATAATTAGTTACACACATATATGTATATTAAATCTGTAATGTTTAGATTCTTCTGAACATGTTGAAACCATACTGGGTGTCAAAGTGCACTGGTCGTAATGGAGTTTCGTTGGAAAACGCGCTGTACGCAACTATATGGAAACTTAGCAACAACACATCATTTAGAGATGTTAGCAACAGATTCGATATGGCAATGGGAACCAACTATAAACTATTTATTAGAACCCTAAAACAATTTGTTGCTTAAAAAAAGATGTCATAAAATTTCCAAATACTGTTGCAGAACGAAAACAAAAATGTGACGAATTTTCAGCTAAACGCAGCCATCCGTTCCCATATGTCATAGGTTGTATAGATGGTACGCACATTTCCATCTCACAACCAGTTGAGGACAGTATTTGTTTTTATAATAGGAAGGGGAAGTTTTCAATTGTTGTCCAAGTAAGAATGTTAAACTTTATTAAAAATTGTTCATTTATAATTAATTGAACTTGTTTAGGAAATTGTGGGTAGTCATCTTAAGTTCATAGATGTGTTTATTGGCTGCCCCGGACGATGCCACGATGCTGCTATATGGGAAATGAGTCCTATTAGAAAGTCAATAGTCAAGGGAGAATTAAAAATTTGTTCCGGTTACCATTTATTAGGCGATTCCGCATATCCGCTGGAAACCTTCCTAATGGTACCTTATAGAGACCTAAAGTAGTTCAATATAACAAAATTTTATGCTCAACAAGAGTTCATATAGAACAGGCATTTGGAATATTGAAAAAAAATTCCGTATTTTGAAATATATTGATGTGCTACATGCACATTTACCAAAAACTATCACGATGGCCTGTATAATTCTTCATAATATTATTATCGAAAATGAGACTAATGAACCCTGCGTCATAAGTGAAGAAGAACAAGTTGAACCATTTAATATCGAAAATAGCTTTTCACAATTACCAACTACAAGTCGACAGAGAGAACAACCCAAAAATAAACGGGACGCCATTGCCACTTTACTATCTGCATAAGTAATGAAATATTAACTGTTTTTTTAAGTAATAAAACATGAATTTGATATAAAACTAGTAATCCCGGCTCGTTTACCTGCTACAAAGACGCCTCATTCCCCTCCCTCCCTGCAGCACCTTTTGCTATCCGTTTCCCTTGCCCAATTCCACTGCCACTTCCACCCTCAATCGAACATTAGCCTTACTAAGACACAGCTATTTATTATTGCTTTATTGCATAGATTAGTTTTATTAAAATTAAAATCACATTCATTGTCAAAACGCTTGTACATTTGTTAAACTTAAAAATTCATTGCATATTTAAAAAAAAAAACTTAAATTAAGTCACTAAAAAATTAGGTATTAAGATTACGTTCTAATATTTTCTCATATAAATTTCGTATGGATCTTAGTTCCTGCACTTTTTCCTTTTCAATGTTTACTTTTTCCTTCTCACTCTCCACCAGTGCCTCTAACAATTTTGCTTGTTTTTTCGATTCTGAGACCAAGAACTCAATGATTTCATTTCTCTTCCGTTTTTGGGCAGTTCCAACTACTTGGGTGAACTCTGATGATGGTGCAGAAGGTTAAGGCGATGGAGTATCATTTGATGATAAATCATAAGTTAGTTGATCCAAAGAATAATCGAGCATGTTATCAGGTACAGATATACTGCTGCGTGTACCATAAACATCATCCATCTCATCAAAAAAGTCTCACCGGACGTTCCATTTCTTCTTTTTATTCTTCTATACTTCACCAACATATTGGTGAAGCAGCGCGTTATCTCATCCACTGAAGGGGAAAACGTATTGTCCACTTCTTGAATTTCCCGTCGAATTGTTTGCCAAATTGTGCTGCGTTTTTTTATTTTGGCGGTGAAGTCACTTTCATGGCGAAGTCTTATTGACATGAGCAATTTTTTACGCTCATGCGTCCACTTTTTATCACTACAAAGAAAAATTACGTGAAATAACAATTAAATTCTAATAAAAATATACATTTCAATACAAATTACTTACTTCATTGGCGAACCATCCATTCCAACTCTTGCCGTTTCTTTTGACTGCAATGCATGTAAAACAAAAGTCATGCACATTTTGACAACTCATGCGCATGAAATAGGGTTGTCATTCATTTATGAATTCAATACTTTGTCTAAATTATTGCAGTGGCGTTTACGAATAGTATGCAATGCATGTATGCTTTGCATATTGCGTTTACGAAAGCAGCCATAATCAGTGATACCAAACTATTATATTTTACAAACTAACAAAAAAATAGAAAGAAAGATTCTACCCTAAATATAGGAAACATAATTAAGCGGTGTTGGAGGCCGCCCACGCAAAAAGCAGTCATACGCGAAGAAGTAGCAATGTCATAGAGGCTATAGCATTCTCTCTAACATTAATGTTCTTTAACGGATATTACTACCGCTACTTTTAAAGCAAAGTACCGTTGCTTTTTTTGTCCTTTTGCTAATTATTTCGTTTTTGGCAAATAAACTGTATTCTTAAGCGAGTTTCTATTAAAATCAAACAAATTATTTTGGAAAAAAATTGCTTCTATTTCATCAGGTATGTTAAATTAAATATTGAATATAATATTTAAATTATGTTTTTAATACTTCATTACAACTATGTGTAGATCTGCAGGAACAGTCAAATAGTCGTGTTTTGAAATGTGGAATATTGCCAAACAGGGGCGAACGCAGGGGGGGGGGGTTTGGGGTGTTAAAACCCCCCCCAAAGTAATTGAATTTTTAAATAATAGAATTTAATTCTACATAGTCATTTGAAAAATTGTAATTTGTTGTTTTCAAAGCAATCTTTCTGCCGACGATGTATGAATATGTAAAATAAATGAATACATTAGTCACTAACAGCGTTGCCGTTTTGATACAATTGTACCTTTTTTGATACTTTTTTTCTAAATTTTGTGATTTGATACTTTTCTGCTGATAGAATTTAATTTTTTGAAACTATGAAAATGTTAAACTAAAACAAACCTATTGTATCTGGATAGTATTAAAAAGTTGTGGGAATGTAGGCCAATTAAAAACC
Organism: Bactrocera tryoni; assembly: GCF_016617805.1. NCBI lineage: Eukaryota > Metazoa > Arthropoda > Insecta > Diptera > Tephritidae > Bactrocera > Bactrocera tryoni. The sequence continues at coordinate 21,977,753 of NW_024395977.1, forward strand.
CAGAAAAATATAAACTGGACAGAGACATTTTTTAATTTGCTTCAAAGTACTGAGCTTGCCTTATAACTCTGTGGCTGCTGAACTGGATTTTTAGATTTAAGGGGAATTGTGAGTCGAAAATGGACTTCTTTTGAAAATTAGTTCTGAACTGAAAAGTCAGCAATAAGGTTTCTATTATTTTTTTTAGAGTTTATTGTTAATCATAATACAAGAAAAATAAAAACTCATTTATTATGACTTTCAGTTTTCGTTCCATGAGCAAACTGTTGTGAAATAAATTTAAATTAAAAAAAATTATGCTATTTCCAAAAAAATACTTGAGTGTCTTAACTAAAATGTCTATATTTTTAATAAAAACAACCAGAAAAAACTGGTCTGAATTAGATACACAACTTTACTTATTATTTCTTTTTCATTTCCTGAATTTAGAATGTGGAAAAGGTTAAACATCATTTCTTCAGATTATATTTTCTAACTAAAATTTTGAATATATTTTCAGGAACTGGTTAAATCAAACAAAGAGATCCAAAACTTTTTTGGTGTATCGTTTTTTAAAGATTGGAGCAACAATCCCTATATCTGTCGCTTCAAGTGAACGCTCGTTTTCCTCACTTCGCAGGCTTAAAACACATTTAAGAAATAAAACTGGAGAAGTACGCCTGAACGGAATGGCTCTCTTGAATATCCATAGAGATATAGACGTGACGGAGGAAGAGATTTTAAATGTTATGTCCCAAAATAAAAGAAGATTAGACTTCAATTTGTGAATAAAATGAAACATTGTATTTTTACCTAAAACCCCCCCCAAATTTTTTTCCTGCGTTCGCCACTGTTGCCAAAATATTCCACTCATTCCAGTCGAAGGAGAGCTGCATAGCTTTTTGCAAAAGAAAAGATTTGCAGGGTGCATAGACTGCCGATGGTGCTCTCCGTCTTGGGAAATAGCACCGTCGGTTTAGGTGCCGCAAGGGATCTTGCCGAACGCGTTCGGCGATATCCTGATCGAAGAGCACTTGGTTAGAAAATGCAAAAATACCTTTGCCCCAAATTTTCTATTTAATGTACAGCTACGCATCGCACTGGTCGCACGAAGAGGTCAAGAAGAACAGCATTGTCAGGGAACCTGTATTATCTAGCGCTACCGTATGTGACTGGTATAACTACTGTCGCGAAGCGGTAGTTTTATACCAAGTGGAACATCAGGAGGCGGTAGGTAAAATTGGTGGCCATGGCAAAAATGTGAAAATTGAAAGTAAATTCGGGAAGAGGAAATTTAATAAAGGTAAGGTTAAAAATATACAATATTAAATAATTACTTATATGCTATTCTCATTTCAGGTAGGAGGGTGGAAGGTCACTGGGTGTTGGGATGGTTGAAGATGGCAGCGGCTGGAGGTATGCCCAGAAAATGTTAGGTCTGCGGTGGTGCTCATACCCGTGATTAAGAAGCATGTTGCGCCAGGAAAAATTATAAGAACAGATTGCTGGAAGGCGTACAATTGTTTGGCGGATCACGAGGGATAACCACAACATTCACCGTATTCACCTTTACCGAAAAAAACTGTAAAGTTACTACAACCATATATTGGAAATATAAAAATAAACAAGAAAGGGCTAAGTTGGGGTGCAACCGAACATTGTATACTCTTGCAACTTGCAGAAATCCAAGCCGGGGAAATACTTTAAGGTGTAAAACAAGTCATATAGAGTAAAGTCAGCCGAATGTTCGAAAATTCTGATATTAGTTATATAGGGGCAAAGCCAAAGATATACTTTTATGTGTAAAACACTCTTTTTTATTTTCACAGAGATAACTCACATATTGGCCGATATATGCGGTACAAAGTCACCCGGAAGTTCGAAAATCTTTATTTTAAGTATATGAGGGCTAAGGGAAGTATTGGTCCGATTCAACCCGTTTTTGACATATGGACATACCATTATAAGGGAAGGATTATCCCTTAATTTCAGTTATATATATCACACATTGTCCGTCATTTTCGATCAAGAGTCAACGATAGGTACCGTTATCTAAATATTCGGTACCTAGGGGCATGAACAGGTTTTATTGGGTGTTAATAATTTTTCATTATAAGGTGGCACACACTAAAGACATTATTAGTGCAAAGTTTTATCCCGTTATATTAATTGCTTCTTGACTTGTGTACTGTAAACTGAACAAATCAAGTGGAATTTAAAGTTGCGTTTAATGGGAAATAGGCATGGTTATTGTCCGATTTCGCTCATTTACATAGAAATATGAAAAAAAATACATCATACCAAATTTTGTCGAAATCGGTCAGTCGGATCTTGAGATATGGAATTCCGCTAAAAAGTGGGCGGTGTCACGTCAATCTTCCAATTTTCACACCGACTCTCATAAAGACCTCTCATACCATCCCGGTGGTAAAATTTAATGTACTCTGTACTGTATTTAATACTCCTTCAGCCTGCTGAATGGCAATGGCGGCATAACATCAGGAGATGGCGAATCCGATTCTCCAAACGATAACGATGGAGCAGACGTTCCTTCGCCCGACCATGAAGAAGTTCGAATATTCAAACACGGCGGCGAAGAACTGATAAGGAGCATGCATTAACTTCTTTGTAGAATATAGTCGGACGACAGCATTGCCGACGATTGGAATTTAAGTGTGGTATGCCCAATCCACAAAACGGGAGACCTTACAATCTGCGTTAAATACCGTGGGATAAACCTTTTCAACACCGCATATATCGTTCTATCTAGCGTATTGTGTGAAAGATTAAAGCCCACCGTAACCAAACTAATTGTATCTTATCAGTGTGGCTTCGACCTGGAAAATCAAAAACTGACCAGATATTCTCCAAGCGCCAAATCTTGAAAAAGACCCGTGAAAAGAGAAACGACACTCACCATATCTTCTTCGATTTCAAAGCTGCTAGAAAAACTTAAGGATACCGTCCCAGGATTTCTAGAATAAAATGGGTACGGTCGGATAGAGGAGGAAACTTATAGCTTTCGAGATATTTGCGCTTAAAGTTAAAAATTACCACTATTGCAAGTACGTAGTTTTTCGATTTTAAATTAATTTTACACTTGAATTTTACATTTTTATGTTTACTTACATTAACATTTTTTACATTATATAATATATTGCAAAAAAGTTATATAATATTAAACCTACTCCTCAATCCCATTTTTTTAACAACAACTATAGGGTTGAAGCCTGTCTAAAGTACGAAAAGGATCTGCCTTTGTGTCGATTTGTCCGAATTTGGTATCCCCGCAAAACTAATACGGCTGTGTAAGCTATAAAATTAATACACACACCATCTAGTGAGAAATATTTTATTCTGATTTTTACAAACTTTTATATATTATCTTTCAAACTTTTTAGTCTTAACAAAAAGATGTTTTTATTTTTATGACCGGACCCGACAATACGAAATAAAAACTGTTTATAAAATTAAATTTATTTATACTTTTGCGTATATGACTGTTCTGAACGTTCAAATACTGTGCTGATTCCTGGAATCCGATTCAGCTGTTTTATTTGTGATATATTGGGTAGTCAAAAAAGACTTTACTTATTTTGTCAATAGATGTCTTTGCAGTCGTATATCTCCAGTGCTGCTAATCACATTTGTTATACCATATAGTGTTGGAAAGGTGAGATTTTAAGCTTCCTTTAACAAAGGGGAAGAAGAGAAGAAAAAGTTACAGCTGTTCAAAAATTAATGAAAATAATGAAGAAATTCGCTACATTTTGAAATTTTTGCATAAAAAAGGCAAGAATGCCACGCAAGTCACCAATGAAATTTGTGAAGTTTACGGAGACGATGCTGTATCGGTTCATGTAGCACAACAATGATTCGCTCGCTTCCGTTCTGGAAATTTCGATTTACACTGATGGAATAATGTCTCTAGCGGACCAAAATGGTACATAATTGTTTATTTATTTATTAGTAGAAATATAAAAAGAATATGTTGAAGTTTGATTAGAAATACAAAAATACTTTTTCGACTATACAATATTAAATGTACTGAGCAGATACCCGGAATCTGATTCTTCTTCTTAATTGGCGTAGACACCGCTTACGCGATTATAGCCGAGTTAACAACAGCGCGCCAGTCGTTTCTTCTTTTCGCTACGTGGCGCCAATTGGATATTCCAAGCGTAGCCAGGTCCTTCTCCACCTGGTCATTCCAACGGAGTGGAGGTCTTCCTCTTCCTCTGCTTCCCCCGACGGGTACAGCGTCGAATACTTTCAGAGTTCGTCCATTTGGACAACATGACCTAGCCAGCGTAGCCGCTGTCTTTTAATTCGCTGAACTATGTCAATGTCATCGTATATCTCGTACAGCTCATCGTTCCATCGAATGCGATATTCGCCGTGGCCAATGCGCAAAGGACCATAAATCTTTCGCAGAATTTTTCTCTCGAAAACTCGTAACGTCGACTCATCGGTTGCTGTCATCGCCCAAGCCTCTGCACCATATAGCAGGACGGGAATTATGAGCGACTTATAGAGTTTAGCTTTTGTTCGTCGAGAGAGGACCTTACTTTTCAATTGCCTACCCAGTCCGAAGTAGCACCTGTTGGCAAGAGCAATCCTGCGTTGGATTTCCAGGCTGACATTATTATTGGTGTTAATGCTGGTTCCTAAATAGACGAAATTATCTACAACTTCAAAGTTATGACTGTCAACAGTGACGTGAGAGCCAAGTCGCGAGTGCGACGACTGTTTGTTTGATGACAGGAGATATTTCGTTTTGCCCTCGTTCACTACCAGACCCATTTTCTGTGCTTCCTTGTCCAGCCTAGAGAAAGCAGAACTAACGCCGCGGGTGTTGAGGCCGATGATATCAATATCGTCGGCATACGCCATCAGCTGTACACTCTTATAGAAGATGGTACCTTCTCTGTTTAGTTCTGCAGCTCGAACTATTTTCTCCAGGAGCAGGTTGAAGAAGTCGCACGATAGGGAGTCGCCTAGTCTGAAACCTCGTTTGGTATCGAACGGCTCGGAGAGGTCCTTCCCGATCCTGACGGAGGTTTTCGAGTTGTTCAACGTCAGTTTACACAGCCGTATTAGTTTTGCGGGGATACCAAATTCAGACATCGCGGCATAAAGGCAGCTCCTTTTCGTGATGTCGAAAGCAGCTTTTAAATCGACGAAGAGGTGGTGTGTGTCGATTCTCCTTTCACGGGTCTTTTCCAAGATTTGGCGCATGGTGAATATCTGGTCGGTTGTTGATTTTCCAGGTCTGAAGCCACACTGATAAGGTCCAATCAGTTTGTTGACGCAGTACGCTCGATAGAACCTTATATGCGATGTTGAGGAGGCTAATCCCACGGTAGTTGGCGCAGATTGTGAGGTCTCCTTTTTTATGGATTGGGCATAGCACACTTAAATTCCAATCGTTGGGCATGCTCTCGTCCGACCATATTTTACAAAGAAGCTGATGCATGCTCCTTATCAGTTCTTCGCCGCCGTGTTTGAATAGCTCGGCCGGCAATCCGTCTGCCCCTGCCGCTTTGTGGTTTTTCAGGCGGGCAATTGCTATTCGAACTTCTTCATGGTCGGGTAATGGAACGTCTGCTCCATCGTCATGGATTGGGGAATCGGGTTCGCCTTCTCCTGGTGTTGTGCATTCACTGCCATTAAGCAGGTTGGAGAAGTGTTCCCTCCATAATCTAAGTATGCTCTGGGCATCGGTGACTAGATCACCTTTGGGGGTTCTACAAGAGTATGCTCCGGTCTTGAAACCTTCTGTAAGCCGCCGCATTTTTTCGTAGAATTTTCGAGCATTACCCCTGTCGGCCAGCTTATCAAGCTCTTCGTACTCACGCATTTCGGCCTCCTTCTTTTTCCCTCTTCAACTCTCGGTATCTATCCCATCCCGCACGTGTTGTGGTCGATCGTAACATTGCGAGGTAGGCAGCCTGTTTTCTCTCCGCTGCGAGACGACACTGCTCGTCATACCAGCTGTTCTTTTGCACTTTCCGAAAACCAAATGCCGTCCCACAGTTCCCTTATACCGAGTTGTTGACAAGTGCTCTCAGAGAGCAGGAGTGCAAGCCGAGTAGGGAATCGTTCGGCTGTCTGTTGTGATTGCAGCTTCTCGACGTCGAACCTTCCTTGTGTTTGTTGGCGTGCGTTTTTTGCTGCATAGAGGCGGGTGCGAATCTTAGCTACAAAAAGATAGTGGTCCGAGTCGATGTTAGGACCTCGGAGCGCACGCACACCTAAAACACTGGAGACGTGTCTTCCGTCTATCACAACATGATGGATCTGGTTGGTAGTTTTTCGATCCGAAGACAGCCAGGTAGCTTGATTAATCTTCTTATGCTGGAATCTAGTAGAAGTCGATCAGCCTCAACCCATTTGGGGATGTTTCATCGTGGAGGCTGAATTTACCGACCATAGTGCCAAAGATACCTTCTTTGCCCACCCTGGCGTTAAAATCGCCAAGCACGATTTTGACATCGTGGCGGGGGCAGCTCTCATAAGTGCGCTCCAAGCACTCATAAAAGGCATCTTTGGTCACATCGTCCTTCTCTTTCGTCGGGGCGTGGGCGCAAATCCGCGATATGTTGAAGAACCTCGCTTTGATGCGGGTTGTGGCTAGACGTTCATTCACCGGAGTGAATGATAGTACTCGGCGACGAAGTCTCTCTCCCACCACGAATCCAACACCAAACTTGCGCTCCTTTATATGGCCACTGTAGTGAATGCCACAAGGACCTACTCGTCTTTGTCCTTGTCCCGTCCATCGCATTTCTTGGACGGCGGTGATGTCAGCCTTTATTTTCACGAGGACATCAACCAGCTGGGCAGCGGCACCTTCCCAATTAAGGGACCGGACATTCCAGGTGCATGCCCTTATTTCGTTTGCCGTGGTCGTCATCAAAAGGGGGGTCTCTCATCCGAGGCTGGTTGTTACTGTTCGTTGGGGGTGTTTTTTTACGTGGCGGGTCCCAAACCCAGCGCACAACCCTATGTAGGGGATATTTCGCCTTCTCACTTTAGCTCGCCTTCAAACGGATGTTCTTAGGCTACCCAGAGGATACTTGGTCAAAGACCGGAAGTAGTGAGCTGCTTAAGTCATATGTAAAAGAATCGTTTCTGGCCACTCCCAAGTGAATGGCGATCAGAGAACTTTCCTCACTTGCGTGAACTTCTACACATGACTCCATCCTCCTGATTAGACTGTAATTATTGAAACTTTACTAATTTATTATGTGTTAACTTGCATGTTTGCATGTATGTGAATATGTAAATATGTTTATAACCAAAGTAAATATGTTGGTATTGTTGATTTTTTAGTGCATGCGTGTATGTATCCATGCTCAATATATTCCCTGCCAACCATGAGGGGGTAAAAAACCAGATAATCACAGGTACGCCTGTGGGTAAACATGTGTAGTTTGCCATAGGCCGAGCGAATATTCTACCCACACACGTACGTATACATGTGATCATACATCTTTGTTGCGCTCATTCAGCAGTGTCATATAAAAAAGTATATCTGTCGTGCTCTAATATCCCCAATCGACGGCTGATGCAGGGTTGCATTTTTTGATTCCTACTTTAAAAATTTCTTAAAATTTCAAACAAAATTCTTTAATTTTTAAAATTTTTATTTTATTTTATTTTTAAATTTTTGCATAAAAATTTTTATAATTTATATATAAATAAAAATCAATTTAATTTAAAAAAATAATTAATATCTGAAAAAAGATAATAGACAAATATCTGAAATAAAATAAAGGTTATTAATACCTGAAAATAAAGAATCATTACATTGAATTTGTAATATCTAAAAGAAAAAGGAAGATTAATTGTATAAAATGATAATATCTGAAAGAATAAATTATATTAAATACAAATAGAATTTACTCTGAAAGCAAAGATTAATTAAATAAAAATTGTGATAAAATCTGAAAAGAAAGAATAATTAAATAAAAACAATAATAACATCTGAAAGAAAAGATAAATATTATTTGATCATTTAAAATATAAAACAAACATTTGTTTTCACTTATTATATAGGATTGTGCAGGCCGCCTTAAACGCATAAAATACATATGTACATATGCATGTATTTATTTTTGCGTATTAGATTCGACTGCGCAATCCAATTTCAAAGTACACACTTTTTTCACATACTTACTTAACAATTGATATTTGCCGCTTCTGATGATATAGCTGCTGCTGCTACTTCCAATTCAGTTCTGCTTTCCAATGCTATAAAAATAAATGAAGTAATTATTTTCAAAATATTGTTAAAAAATCACATAAAATTCATTTACTTACCTTCTTGCTGTACGAGCCTCCTTTACGATGGTATGATCACGAACGACATGCGTCTTTCAATCGTTTTTTTATTACCCTTTTTGGGATTTTCTATTGTCACTATTGACAATTATGTTTTCTCCTTCGCACTCATTCAAATAAATCAAGAAATGAAACAAACTTTATTTCATCGCATTTAGGTAAACAAAAAATAACCCGAAAATGTGCTTTGGTGTTAGTGTATAGAGAAAAAATGTGTAGTTGTATTGGAATATTTGTCACAAGCGGGTAGCCGTGGTTGGCAGGGTTTGTACATACATATTTATGATTAGTGAACTGTATGTGTTCTCACAATTGTGAGTTTTACCTATTTCTAATCTAATAATTTAATATTCTTAATATGTAAAATATATAAAAAGACTAAATACTTATATTGTTGCACTCCGACTCAGTGGTACCGATATCTATTTAATTAAGAATTTTAGGGAAGCTATTCTAAGATTTTCTCTCTTCCTATTCTGAGAAGGGTATATTAGGTTTGCCACGAAGTTTATAGCATCCAAAAGAAAACTTCGGAGATCCTATATATAAAAATATACATTACTGTTGATGTAGCGGCAGCAAATATCCCGAATATAATTTGGAGGATTGCTGCGGAGTTGACAGTTCTTACCCTTATAAAAATCCAGATCCGTTAAAGCTACATAAACTAGAAATGATATGAAGCATCGATCTAAAATATTTCTCCCCAAGGTGCTCATTTTTCCGAACCGCATATATGTAGCTGCCATACAATCTGAGTCATCTGAATAAGGGCTTGCAAAAGTGTTTTCATTTATTTTAAAGAATTTTGGAATGGGTTATTTATTGTCCAAGGCAACGCTGCAATCTCTGAACAAGAACAATCCCTGAAAATCCAACGTAGAATAAATCTTGCCAACAGGAGCTACTTTGGATTAAGTAGGCAATTGAGAAGTAAAGTTCTCTCGACAAACGAACAAAAACCAAACTCTATAAGTCACTCATTATTCCCGTCCTGATATATGGTGCAGAGGCATGGACGATGACAACATTTGATGAGTAGACGTTGCGAGCTCTCGAGAGAAAAGTTCTACGAAAGATTTATGGTCCGTCGCGCGTTGACTACGGCGAATATCGCATTCGATGGAACGATGAGCTGTATGAGATATACGACGACATTAACAAAGTTTAGCGAATTAAAAGGCAGCGGCTACGCTGGCTAAGTCATGTCGTTCGAACGGACGAGAACACTCCAGCTTTGAAAGTATTCGACGCAAAAAAATACCACTGAAAGAAACCTACTAGTTTCCTATATTAATCTTGCGAATCGCCGTTCATAACCGCACGACGTATTTTGCTAAAAATCGTCGATACTCTAAGAAGCTAAGTAGCTTGTGACCACAAATGCAAAAATCGACATATTGTAGTGAGTCATGACTCAGCGCTCATGATGCTAAGGTTTATAAAATCTGTGCAATGTTTCTTGACGAGTCGAAGGATTTCAGTGGGTTGCAGGTCTAAAAGAGCTCAAAATCAGAAATCAAATGAGAAAATCACAAATTTTGTTGTGATTAGCTTCAAGTCCGATTGAATTTTGCACAATATTTTATTGAATGAAAAGGAAATGGAATCAATATTTGTCGATCAAGAAATTCGAGAACCCCATTAATCACCACCATATGATGTTTGACTAGTAACACAATGCGACAGCATTATTTAAATTTGTAATTTTATTCAGTTAAAACTAAATTGAATCATAATGTTTTTAATTTATATAACATAAGGGTTGATATTTTTTTACATTTGTGTAAAAGCGCAGCAATGAATTAAATGAAAATTCGCTCCGTTATTAAGTTCGGTTTCGCTTGAACTATATCTCCGTTTACTTCTTGTAATTCATCTTTATACTCAATAATAGCTGTTTTCCGTGCATATTCTTTCATTTTTTGAAGAAACCCAACCGTCTTGTTGTTATTTAAATTTTCATGTTGTTTAGTGGTAACTGGAATAAGAATTTCACAGTTATAGCGACTTCGACAATATATTCGAATATACAAATTGTGTTGTTTTCCAGCTGATCCGAAGTAATAACTTCGTTATCGTCAAGAATTGTTACTTATTCAGACTATAATTCGTATGTTGAGTTTGCTGATTTGCTTTTAAGGAATCGTCTTAGTGTAAAATTTTCGAAAAATCGATTTTTTTTGTTACATTATCGGATATACTATCCTGTAATAAACATTCTCTCAAATCTTGAAATCGAAATTCAAATTATTACGGTCGCTACAGCGTTTCTTGTAGAAAGGGAACAGAGTGGAGAACGTAGCGACTCCAATCTTTGAACGGTTTCCACTCTTGAAGGAAGAGTTTTGAAGGCATCTAGCTCCAATTTGGAGATAACATTTTAACGTCATTCTCTATCGCGCTATGGAAGCCTCGTACATGACCTTTGTTTTACGTGTCATTTCAACCATTTATTTAACTATTATACACCAAATAAATAAATATAAGAAAATCATTTTGTTTTCGTCATGAATGTATTTATTTATAAAAAAAAATCCGGACCGATTAGTTAGTTTCAACATTAAAAAAAATAGCGAAAACATGTGTTTTTTCGGAGGGTCACACTGAGACGATCCCTTAAAAAAGATGTCCTGCAAACTATAAAAATGGGAGCACATCATAGACAATTTTTCTAAAAGCACAAAATTATTTAATAATAAAAGACTAATCTAAAAAGCCGGCACGCAGCTGTCCCATTTTCCACAGCTCTGGTGACTTGTATACGGTGCGCACTTTCGTACCAAGCTACAGTATTTTACGATGCCAGGGTGGATATAAACAAAATGAGAATAACTTACTTGAAACAACGGATGCTCCTGCAAGTAGTCTAAAACTTGACCAACTTCTGTATCAGTCCATTTTTTTTTGGGCTTTTCACGGCGCCTTATTTTTTCTCTTTTGAACTTCTGTAACAAAAAAAAGTGTTTATTAAAATATTTAGAAAATATTAGCATTGGAAACTTACAACGTCTAATAGTTTAACCATCTTTTTAATTGTGATCAGCTGTGACAAATCACAATTACAATAAGGCCGCACCGTTGTATTTTCTTACACTCTTGTATTTGAAAGGCACGTACATTTTTTGTTGGTTTTTTATTACTTTTTTTATTAAAAATCACGAATATAAAATACAATGACAAATACAACGGATCCCGAATATGGAGTTACGGGTGGATAGAGGAGGTTCTCCGAATTTAAAAAGGTCAACAATTGTATATAACAAGTTAACATTCACAGTTTGTGTGGTTACATTCATGACGAATACCAATGTTATCACATATTGTGTTCTGAAAAACTAAACAAACATTTTTCAGTTTACTATATAAGGGGACAATGGTTCAAAAGGATTTTTATTTCATTCGTATAGGTTATATGTCATATCTTATTTTTAAATAGAGAAAAGTTATATATTATTTCGCATTTATTTTTTTCTGCATCGGCAGCTTTCGGTCGCGTTTCAAAAAAATAACAATGGTCGGTTGAACACCGAGGTGTTCAAAGTTCTTTTAAGTCGAACTTCGTTCTGCACTGACGGTCTTCGACAGCGCTTCAAAAAAAAAAATAACCTTGGTCGGCACAACACCGGGGTGTTCAGAGTTCTTTCGTGTCAAACTTCTTTTTGCACTACCGACTTTCGGCCGAGCTTCAAAGAAAGAATAATAAAGGTGATAAACAGAAATTGATTTTTTTTTTTCACGATACAAAATATGGCAACACTAATATTTGTGATAAGTCTAAACACATAAATCTTTTGAAACTGTACTAGGTGCACAAAATAATTTTTAAAATATATTTATTTTCTTAAATAAATACACAATAAATGAAAATTTAAGATATATCGGGTGATTTTTTAAGAGCTTGATAACTTTAAAAAAAAAAAAAAACGCATAAAATTTGCAAAATCTCATCGGTTCTTTATTTGAAACGTTACATGCCACACAGCTCGCGATTCTATGGCCATTTTGAGGGAAAACTTCGGAGAACAATTCATCTCAAGAAATGGACCCGTAAGTTGGCCACCAAGATCATGCGATTTAACGCCTTTAGACTATTTTTTGTGGGGCTACGTCAAGTCTAAAGTCTACAGAAATAAGCCAGCAACTATTCCAGCTTTGGAAGACAACATTTCCGAAGAAATTCGGGCTATTCCGGCCGAAATGCTCGAAAAAGTTGCCCAAAATTGGACTTTCCGAATGGACCACCTAAGACGCAGCCGCGGTCAACATTTAAATGAAATTATCTTCAAAAAGTAAATGTCATGAACCAATCTAACGTTTCAAATAAAGAACCGATGAGATTTTGCAAATTTTATGCGTTTTTTTTTTAAAAAAAGTTATCAAGCTCTTAAAAAATCACCCGATATATTCAATGAGTACAGTGTAATTAAATATATATTAATTGAAAAATGTGAGTGAAATAGTGTTTATTACTTTTACAAATTTCTTAACTTTAAATACAAATATTTTCCAAACTACACATCTGAGTCGGGTATATGCGTCAAAAGAATCGTAATTTTGCAGAAAAAATTATAATAAAGTTTGAAATTGTTGTCATATCTTTTAATATAGCAAAAACCATTCGTCAGTCACTTTAGATAAATGAATTTGAAATCAAAATATCACAAAACCCATGGGAAAAATGTAGAATATAATTCTCCGAATTCGGAGTTAAAATAAGTATATACGCATACAGAAGGTTTCCCAGAATAAGAAAAATAATATATATATGCCATAAAATATGACTTTTAAAACATTTACATTTAAAGTTCTACTATTATGCCATACGTGCTTCTTCAATTTATAGTAAGGGTATTCTCTTGCTCTTACAAAACCCTTGCACGGTGCAAGAATTGCATATATTTCCTCTTGGTGCACCGGCACAACAACAAATACACGCAGAAAATTATTTGCAATGGCTGTAAAATATGTCAGTCTAAAACCTATGTATATGCATACTATATAATGTCACGTAAAAATATAATTGCAACCCTGTTTTAGCTGTCATTTTACATAAAGACATATTACGTTGTTAAATTGTTGAGGATGGTAAGTTTTAAATAGATTTTATTATTTCTATTTAAAATATAAAGATTTGTTACAGTTTTTCTTTGTTAAAAATGTATGCAAAAGGTGCGCCAATTCACAATAGCCATGCTTAATAGTCATTCACAACAAATTGACCGAATTAGCCATTCATATATCACTAGATTCTGCAATGGGTGCTCTCGTGCCTTTGTATATTTCGGTATAGTATTTTTGCAATCTGCAATCTTGCAAGAGCAAGCGAATACCCCTAATGAATTTTCCATTTATATTTTTAACTTTGCTAATACTTCACTAATTCGCTTCTACATATTTAGCTTGTAATAAATAGTGCAAAAAAACCTTTTATTATGTGAAAAAGAATTGAATAGTTAAATATTGATCAAAAGCTAATTTTGCAATATTTAATATAAAATTTATTTGTAAAAACCAATTAGGGATGGGATTTAGAATAGCATCTACATATTTCAGGGTTAAAATTGGTATTAGTGGAAAGTGAACGTTCTCCAGATCACGAAAATATATATGTATTGTTGCCACTGACTTATAGTTTTTAAGATATTTGTATTGAAAACTTAAAAAAAAAAATCAATATTTTTAACTAGTAATTTCTATATTTTAATAGTCTTTTGCACTTATATTATGCACTTTTCATTTATTAACATAATATTGCAAATAAAATTTTAGTTCAATAATACCCGAGACATACATGTAGTAACAATACCATATGTGTGTTACCAAATACTAGCAAAATATCATATGATCAATGTAGTATTTTGCTGGTAACAACACTATGATGTTTAATTTTTGTATTTGTATAAACATAGCTAAAAAAAACAGGTAACAAACTTTGCTAAAAGCTTTTACAAAAAAGCTCTTCGTGATATTGTCAAAATGACTTAAAAAATTAAAATAGAAATAGAAAAAAACATTTTTCACAATTTTTCTTCCAAAAAAGCAGGAAATGACTAATTTTATGTGACGAATTTAGAGAAACTTTAACCAAATCGCTTTTTTGCGATGAAAATAGATTAACTTTAGAGTACTTTAAATAATTGAACTTATTTTCTCCATAACACATAACAACATATTTATTGTTTAAAATATTTTTGAAATATTTAATGCCTATGAAACAAAGTTAGTATTTGAGTTTACTACATTGTCATTTGTGTCACCAACGTAGTAAACAGAATACCATGATACCTTTACTATGGTATTGTTACTATATGTCCTTCTCGGTTGTAACTTTATTTTGGTTAAATTCTGTTCATTCGTCCTATTTGTCAACGAATGAAAATAATAAAAAAAAATTAATAGAAAAAATATTTTGTAACTAAATTAAATAAAAACAAAACACATTTATGGTTGATAAGTGTGTTCTATTGCTTACAAAAGCTTCTTTTTTACTAGCGCAACACCTCTTACGCGATTATAGCTGAGTTAATAAAGTCGTTTTTTCTTTTCGCTACGTGGCGCCAATTGGGGATTCCAAGCGAAGTCAGAGACCAATGATATCAATATCTACCTGCTCGATTAAGTTCTGCAGCTCAAATTATTTTCTCCAGCACCAGGTTGAAGAAATCGCACAATAGGACGTCGCCTTGTCTAAAACATCGTTTGGTTTCGAACGGCTTGGAGAAGAGTTTTGCGGGGATACCAAATTCAGACATCTCGACGTAAAGGCAGCTCCTTTCCGACGAAGAGGTGGTGTGTGCCGTTTCTCTTTTCACGGGTCTTTTCCAAAATTCGGCACATGATGAATATCTGGTCGGTTGTTGATTTTCCGGGTCGAAAGATAGGCACAATTCCGATTTCTTTGGCGCCGCGATTTGAAGGTACCGTTGGAAAGAGGAAGTCCTCCTGATTAAAAAATGTATAGGGTTGAAATTGTCTACCTATCGCCTGAAATACGTATCTCATGGCAAAATGTATAAAACAAAAGTTATTTGTCAAGTCATTTGCTACCGAAATGTGATCATGGCCGTAGGACGAACCGTTCTCGAGATACGAGCGAAAAGGCGGCGCGCCACAGCGCAAGGTGAAAATTGTTGCAGCTCTCAGCTAAGCTGTATTGGTCACCCAGAACCCACCGCGTGGAGGTGGCTGCTCTTCGGGTTCCTCCCAAGCCCAACCCAACCAACCAACCATATGTCAGGCTTGTTTTAGTCTGAATCTGTGTCAAATTTATTGATAAAATCAGATTTTCTACTAAACTTTGGCACTTGCTGCCTAGATTTCAGTGTAGAGCGTATAAAACGATCACGAGATTGGGGGCCAATAACTTTAGAAGATGCCTCTGTCACCAGTTTGACGGTTCTCTCGACTGCCACGGTGTGAGAGGGGAATTCACTAAATTTCCATACCTCTGCAGTGTCTCCCGACAGCCCTTTTATGAGTTCTTCGTTAGAAACTGAACAAAGAACTGGTGGAACAGTCAAGGTAATAGTCTTCCAGTTAATCATATCGTAATAATTATTAGCTTTAAAATTCAGCTTTGGCACTTTATTACATCTAACCCTTCCATTTAAAGTGTCAGACTCTGCTTATCTATCCGTTCGTCAGTCATCATACTAAGGAGAATGTTTTCTGGAAGAGCAAAGAAAGCATTCTGTTGAATGGATGAATCGACAACCTTGCGCAGTTTAGCAGGTAAGTATCTCGACCTTTGAATTGCAGATGGCGCGAGCCATCTTTGATTGAACTGTTGAATCTTATTGAGAACCAGAAAGGTTAGTAAACTGTAAGTATGTACTTGACCAAAATCTTTATATCCTTTGTTGGTTTGTCAGTAGAAATGTATAATCTCAGAATTCTATTTGCACAGGTGAGCCACCGAGATTTGCACATGTTACCTGGATGCACCGACGCTAAATCTGAGGAACATTGACCGAAAATAACAGCTTCTGATATTTTATAGAGATAAGCTTGGTCTGTGCTAAGTTGGGTCGGATTAATAACCTCAGAAGGTAATTGGCAGGATGGAAAACTTTCAAATTTGACAACAGGCAACTTCTCACAATCAGGGAGCAGTTTACCTGAGAATGTATTTGGACTCTTTGAGACACCATCTATGTGTTCGAAAAGAGCACGAAATGGAAGTTCGTTAAAATGTAGAAGACAAACAACCCACTGTAATGGGCTACCTATTCTTTCTTCTAGTTTCCGAATGATTCCACCTTTCCAATCTGTGTTCGTGTTGGTGCCATCAGCACCGACAACTTCTAGATGTTCCACATCAACTGAATTGTCTTGTAAATGTTGCCATATAGTTTGCGTCTCATCCTCAGCTGACCCGGAAGGAGAGGTGACGTGGCCAAAGTAATGACAACCAGGTTCCGCTTCGCTGACTTGTGTAAGTGTATTGTCTTTGCGGCCGTCAAAATACAGGCCATATACAGAGTCAATACATTCGGTGTTTTGGAGCTTAACTCCAACATTTTTTTTGCCCGACTAATCTTGCATTTGTCAGTGACAAAGCTAGCCTGATCCTCTGTTATCACACCTGCTTTTTTGGCATCCAGAAAAGCCGATGAAACAATCAAGGCCGCTGCTCTATCAATTACTCCAAATCTTTGGGCAGCTAAAGCAGTGCGTTCTTATACTAGTGTGTTTTGTTTGGTTTTAGAGGATGGAAGAGAAAATTCATCATCAGCATTGTTTTTGGAAGAATCCATGTGTGACGCACCTACATTGTTGTCGTCTGTATGAGAGTCTGGCTGATCTGAATGGTCACGTGTTCTAGCTGATACTTTTCTGGTAAGTGTTGATGTTGAGTGACATTTTGAAAGCTTTTCTTTACGTTCATTTTTCTTTGTAATCTTTTTTGTTTCAGGTTGATCAACACTTCCAATACGACCAATTCTTCTGGTTCTCTGGTCCAAGAGAAATGGTTGTTCATTGATAGAAACTTTCCTTTCTTGGGACAAGTGCAAAAAGAAAAATAAAGCATTTACAAGCAGCGAAGTCAAATAATTTTCCGGCAGAAGAGACAAAGTCGTCTCTTTTAGAGGTCAAACCTATTGGGTTCCTCAAAAACATTTGTTTAAGAGTCAGAAATTTCTTATGGTATGTGGTGAGCATTTGTACAACTCTGGTATGTGAAACTATCGGAATAGATGACTTTTTGAAAGTATTTTCAACCTTTTTTGCAACTATTTCTGTACTCCTAGGTTCATAGTTGTCGCCTCGGAGTCGCCCTATACGAAATCTTTCAAACTGATAACACAAAAGAACATCCTGGTAAGTAGGTAACTGGGACTCAGAGAGATTTTACGGATATATGCCAAACACAGGACATTTCTGTCTAAATTTAAATTTAGATACAGACATTTTGAGTTCTGTGTTATGTTGAGAGAATATAAGTGATAGCACTCGGCGAAATCAACGACAAGAGTGAAGGAACTCGATGAAAAAATATTTATGTGGAGACCAGTCCGAACGTGTCGTATGGCGCAGGGAAATGAATGTAAGTGATAGAACTCGGCGAAATCACCGACAAGAATGAAGGAACTCGATGAAAAAATATTTGTGTGGAGACCTACCCGAACGTGTCCTTTGGCGTAGGTGAATGAATGTGAGTGATAGCACTCGGCGAAATCAACGTCAAGAAGTGTGGCCGCAAGCCGGTTTTTACCTTGCGCTCTGGCGCCGCATTTTCGCTCGTATCTCGGGAACGGTTCGTTATAGGGCCATGATCACGTATACCATTTCGGTAGCAAATGACGTGACAAATAACTTTTGTTTTATACGTTTTGCCATGAAATGCGTATTTCAGGCGCTAGGTAGACAATTTCACGATTTTAGACGAATTCCCGAAATTTCAAGGCCGGAGTTGGGGTTGAAGATGCAATCCGATCTCAAAACAAAAAGTTGCATTGGAATCAGGATGTACTAAGGCAACTTTTCCGCACTATTAGAAATCCCGAATCGAAAAAAGTCCGGAATCGACCCACCCTAGTGAACATCATGTGTACTACGCGAAAGTACTTCAGTCACATAAATCACATATTACACATATACATATGTAGAAAGAATTTTTTTTATAGTTAATATAGAAAAAAGAATCACGCGAAAAAGCAAACAAAGAAAAATGGTTAAAAATCCTACATATTTGCTGTTTAAGATGTGGCAAGGCTTGTTTTCCTCATAATTGTAAACAATCTAACCTTTTCAACGATGAGTGTGCGAAGTGATTTTTAAATTAGTAAATTTAGGTAAAATATACCAAAATAAAAGTGAAATGTGAACTTAGTTCAATGTTTAGAGTGCATATTTAAATATACAGAGTGAAAAACGTGAAAAAATTTAGTGATACATAGAGAAATACCATGTGTTATTAGTGCAAATTTTTGAACTTTTAATCGTGAATATTTTAAGAAATAAAAGTTATTTTTATATTATTTTTGGATACTTCTTCTCTGGAGAAGGTCCCCTATCCGCACATTCCCCATTTATACGGTTTTTTTACCCCTCCGCCAAAGTAATCGGAATCGTGCCGAAAGACACACTGATAAGGTCCAACCAGTTTGTTGACGGTGAGTTTTAATCTTTCACACAATACGCTCGATAGAACCTATATGCGATGTTTAGGAGACTTATCCCACGTAGTTGGTGGCGATTGTGAGATCTCTCTTTTTGTGGATTGGGCAAACCACACTGAAATTCCAATCGTTGGCCTGCTTTCGTCCAACCATATTTTACAAAGAAGCTGAAGCATGTCCCTTTCAGTGCTTCGGCTCCGTGTTTGAATAGCTCGGTCGGCAATCCATCGTCCCTTTTCGCTTTGTTGTTCTTTAGGCGGGTAATTGCTATTCAAACTTCTTCATAGTCAGGTAATGGAACGTCTGCTCCATCGTCATCGATTGGAAAATCGGTTTCACCTTTCCTGGCGTTATATTTTCATTGCCATTCAGCAGGCTGGAGAAATGTTCCCTCCATAATATTAGTATGCTCTGGGCATCAGTCACTAGATCACCTTTGGGGGTTCTACAAGAGTCCACCGCATTTGTTGATGAGTGCTCTCAGAGAGCAGAATTGCAATTCGACTAGCAAATCGGTCGACTTTCTGTTGTGAGTGCAGCTTTTCGACGTCGAACCTCTCTTGTGTTTGTTGCTGCCCAGAAGCGGATGTGGTAGTGGTCCGAGTCAATGTAATGACCTCAGAGCGTACAAATGCCTAAAGCACTGAAGACGTGTCTTCCATCTATCATAACATGATCACAAATGCCTAAAGCACTGAAGACGTGTCTTCCATCTATCATAACATGATCGATCTGGTTAGTGGCTTTTCAATCCGCAGACAACCAGATATCTTGATGAAGTTTTTTATGCAGGAATATACTATTACAGATAATCATATTTCAGGCCCCGGCGAAGTCGATCAGCCTCAATACATTTGGGGATGTTTCATCGTGGAGGCTGAATTTACCGACGGCAGTGCCAAATATACCTTTTTTACCCACCTTGGCGTTAAAGTCGACAAGCACGATTTTGATATCGGGGCGGGGGCAGTTCTTATAGGTGCTCTCCAAGCGCTTATAGAAGGCATGTTTGGTCACATCGTCCATCTCTTCCGTTGGAGCGTGGGCGCAAATCAACGATATGTTATGTAGACTTGTGCCCTATTGCGGTTTTCAACCCAACTGCATTTCAGTAGAAGTTTAAAAATTCGGTATTGCCAACTTCAACTCAATCCGTAAAAAAAAAAATTGCGGTTGAAGTATGATCGAACTTTTCAACTCTGTACAAGTGGGGTTGACTAGTATATAAATAAGTTCAACATTCGTGCAGTGAAATACAAAAAGATATTAAAGAAAAATGGAGGACGGGTAAAATAACTATTTTAATTAATGTTAAATTAATTTTAATTAATATTTTTTATAAATTTTTAGAAAAAATAAAGTTGTAACAAAAAAGCAATTCGAAAAATTGGTTGAGTTAATGGAGAAGTTTCCAGAAGTAGGAAGAGGAAAGCCACAATTTGGAAAAAATAAATTCAAATTGAGGTGCAGCGCCTCAAAATTGCTAAATTAAAATCTTCGCAAAGATTTTAATTTTTTTTGGTTATTTAAGACACAAAGTAATATTTTTTTTATTTTATTATTAATTATTCTGGAATGAAGTGATATTTTATATTTTTGTACCGAATTTTTAAACTTCGACTGAAATGCAGTTGGGTTGAAAACCGCAATAGGGGCATTTGTTTGCAAGTGAAATTTACCTCAGCTAGGTAGAAAAACCCTGGTTGGTTCCTAGCGGAACCACTAGGCACCCGAACTTCAAAAATAAACAAGATGAACTAAAAAAAGAAACATTTTTATTTCGATGTTGGTCAATGTTTTTGTGTGCTGTTGCATGTCGATTTGTCTTTTTTATTGTAAGACAAGGATATACAGGATACACCACAGAAATATATACTACACCATTATTGGCTTTAGTTCTGGTGAAATACAGCAAAGCAGTTTTTTTCTGGTGTAAAACACAAATGTACTCCACATTTTCGACATCGTACTTTTGAACGAGATGTGCAATTGGGATTCTTACATCGCGGCTTTCCCTCCTTCACATACTCTGGTAATTACCTAACGTTATCTAGGCGAATGTCACGTGGTGGTAGCGGACCAGACATGGGGCGTTGACGTTTTGCAGATATTTCTACTTCCAAATTTGTTCGTCGACCTATTCCAATTCTCATATCAGTACCAGATTTTGTCAGGCACTGGGCAACTTCTGACACAAATTAGTGCAATACCATCTTGGGCTCAGTTTGATTGGTGTCCGCATGATGTCGCTTAAATAACATCCAGGCATTGATGATAGCCATATCACACATGTGGTAGAATAATCGGTTTGTCCACTTTCGTGATTTTATGCGAATATGACTACGACCCAGTGACGAATCTAAGAGGTCAACGCCGCCCATGTATTTGTTATACTCGTGGATAACGTTTGGACACTGAATGCTCTCTGTAGTTTTTTTCTTTTTGTTGTAACGTGCATTCGCAGGCGTTTCACCATTGGCCGCAAGATATGGCTTTATTCCAGCCATTGTTGAAGCCATGTTGACAACTTTATTGTCATTCCAAGCCACAGTTGTAACATCAATTCCGTGAAATGAAGCAGCGTATTCTTCCCAATCACCACGATTTTTAAATTTCTGCTGTAATTTGCGCAATGGAATTCGTGAACGGCGAATAGTCCCAAGTGAATAGATGCCTTGTGTTCGCAAATATACCATAAACGGAATCGAAGTGTAATAATTGTCAAAAAAAATTGCATGATTTACAAATCGCGGATCCGAGCGGGCTAATCTGACAATATTTGCTGACGCACCCAAGTTTGGTTCATTGTCTTGACGGTGGTCGTCATCGCTGGAATAAATTTCAAATCCGTAGCGAAATCCGGAATCATCGCACAGTAGGAATAACTTATCACCCCATGGGTGTGGCTTATCTGGTATGTATTGTTTCATATAGTGCTTTATTTTCGTCGCACAGATTTGCTCGTCAACACATAATCTTGGTCGCATTGGAACCTTTTTGAAGTTCTTATTTAGTGCCGTGAGTATTGGGCGTATTTTGTACAAACGATCATATCCCGAATCGTGTTGTGGTATTTGTCCATACATTTCAACTGCCTCAGAGACCCGATTACGTCTGCAACTGCGCGCAGCATCCGATGATGTTGATGGCAGTCGCTGGCACGACGCGGAAGACTGGCTTTCACGATTGGAGCGTGTCATTTCATCATTATTAAAATGCAAGAATTGGCGAATTTTATCGCAGCGATTCCTTGGCATACAATCCATGATTGGCTTGAAACCATAGTTACCCCAATATGATCGAATTCCGGGATATTTATACACCGACATATAATAACTGATTCCCATAAAAAGTTTTATTTCATCAGGCGTGGTGTTCAATGGTTTTTCAATGTTTTGTTGTATTGCGTACAAATTGCTCTGTTCCACAATATTTGAAATAATGTCGTCTGACATAAGAAATGTAAAAAACTGAAGCGGCGAATGCAATGCCAATATCTCCGGTGTCAAAGCCTCATCACCTTGAAATCTTATCCAATTAGCGTATAATTGAAGATTTGTTTTTCGCCACAACGGTTTTTTGAATACATCAGACTCTTTGTCAATCCATACGCCTTCAAACATTGTGACATACTTTAGCCATCGGGCGTGATCACCTACAACAACTGGCTCTTCTGCTACATCCATGCCTAATAAAGATCTTATCTAGAAACAAAAAGCTTTCGTATAAGAGAAAGGGATATTTTACATTGATTTGGTTCACTATTTTCTTCTATAACTGGATTGCCGATATCGACATCTGCAATATCTGCCACATTCTGAACAACAGCTAAGTCAGCAATGTTCTGAACATCTGCTACTTCGTCTTCTAAATCTTCACTACGCAAAGCAGCACTAAAGTCAAAATCGGGGTCTACATCACTGTCATCAGCAGAAAAATCGCCGCCGTCTTAGCTTTCCGACCACGCAATAGAATTAACGAATTCGCTTAGCTCTTCTTCAGTTCGAAAATCACGTATTCTACGAGACATTGCTGAAAAAACTACAAAAAAATCCATAATATAATCATTTTGTATATAATTTCATATTTGCAAAATTTCGTACTCCGGGTGCCTGACGGTTCCGCAAGGAACCAACCAAAAAATCAAACAAATCTTACAAACAAATAAAATTTACTTACCTATAAAACTTATCTTAGCTTATTTACACTATTATTTAAACTTTGAGATTTTTTCCCATTCCGATTTTAACGAATTATTCACAAAAAAATTATTGCAAACACGCGATTTCACAAAGTTCACTAAAAATGCGGTAGATGCACTCAAAACTTCCGCGCCGCGCTTCACAAAAAAATAACCATGGACACCCTTTTCTTATTGTGCAAATGCAGAGAATTTTAACTAAAATAAAATAATTAAAATAAAACTTTATTTACAACAAATATTAAAAATATTAATATACAGAAACGTAATAACATAACATAATACAAGTGAAAAAGTTATTCACAATATACAAATTATCAATGTAAAAGTTGTCAATTTTTTAACTTTAAATGCAAATATCTTTAAAACTATAAGTCAGTATTTCAGCATTTCATTCCTTTCCGCGCTTTAAA
This sequence comes from Bactrocera tryoni, assembly GCF_016617805.1. Classification (NCBI taxonomy): domain Eukaryota; kingdom Metazoa; phylum Arthropoda; class Insecta; order Diptera; family Tephritidae; genus Bactrocera; species Bactrocera tryoni. Next base: position 22,001,317 of record NW_024395977.1, read on the forward strand.
AAATAACTCTGGCCGGTCCAACACCGGCAAGCCATCCACAGTATTTTAGCATTGAACACCTTTTCGCGTTCACTTCATACATTTATTGCTAAGTGGGTTTAATTTATTCCCTTTTGTTCGTGCTTTCTCGGTAATTTGACAGTTCAAATTAGGCAGTCATTTTGGTTTTTCGAATTATTGAACTCAATGCAGAAAAAGGTGTATTTTATTTAAAGATTTACAAACAAATTAACCATCAAAAGTAATTAAAAACATCACTAGTGGTTTTTATAATTCATAAGTAATATACATATGTGCGTGAAAATGTATCCATAATTGGCTTGGTACAATGCACAACAGATGAAAATACACTAACATATATTTAAAAATTGGCAAAAAAAAGCATTTTTTAAAGTGAATTTGTGGAAAAATTTGTGAACCGATTTTAATAAAATATGTTTTCAAATAAAGTTCGATAATTTAAGCATACATGCGTGTTTAAAATTTTCAATTTGGTTCTTTCGTTTAGGTACAGTGAACCAAAATTAACCGGCGCGATACTAAACCCGACCCCATTTCAACACCGTAATATATTAACTACCATAAGACAGCGACCTATTTATATATATATGCCATACTTTAATTTGGAGAACCTCCTCTATCTGTATATTCCCATTTTAATTCCAAAAACGGTATGATATTTCAAAACCAATCATTTTTACCTCTAATTTGGGGAAGGCTATTCTTATTCTTTTTTTTTAACGTCAATTTTTTCATTAATGTTAAATATGTCTTCGCCTCACCTTCTTCAGTTTTCGGTAATTCAACTACTCTAGGATGAGCGTGTCCTTCACTTGCAGCAAATGCTGCAACAGTGGCTTTAGCTGTGGCCGAAGCTCTAACATCCTGAGAACCCTGAATGTCAACTGTTTCGTATACGTGCTCATAAACTTCTCGGACAGCGTTCAAAAAATCGCTTTGGAGGACTTTCTGTAACGCAGAAAGCTTAGTTGTCGGAAAATCTCCACTACATTGTAATTTATCTAGTAACTCAATGGCTCTCTTTATATCTACAAAAAAAATAATATTAGTTTTTTGCAAAGTAATTACAGTATAATTCACCCTTAGATAAAGTCAGCGGCTCTACTTGAACGGACATCTTTTTTACAACCAACAAATTTCTGACCTTAGTACTTCACCATATAAATAAATTATAACACTGTTTCCCAATAGCACACACACACAGTTTCTCAGAAGTTAGGCACCCTTCTAGCCATCGATAAATTTTTTATTACCAGTCGATTAATTGTTTTACTTTTGCAATAGCTTACTGGTCGACCACACGAGCCAGTAAAGTGTTGGAACAACCAAAACAATAAATATTTGTTATTAACCTCCTTCCTAAATAAACCCTGCAAGACGGATAGCTGTTAGCAAACGTGTAAGGGTCCGAACAGAGTGGCCGCTTGATGCCGAGCCGATTCTTATTGCGAGAACTTGTTCATGCGAGAAACAAGTTTGAGTGTGCATAGTGGATGCGAGAATCAGCGCTGATATTTTATCTATTATTTGTGTTTTATGTATGTTTGTATGCATTTGGGTTTGTTGTTCATTCGTGTTTGTGAAATTGAAGTGAAAAGATATGGATTCGTCAGATGATGAGTATTTAGCTTCGGCTACTGTTTTAAAGTATTTTATCAATAAAAAATCATTTGGAAAACATCTAATAAATGATAAACGAAGTGAATTTGGAGAATTTCATCACTTATATAGTGATTTAAGAAAATATCCTGCCAAGTTTAAAGAATATACTCGAATGAGTGTTGAAACTTTCGACTATATTCTCGAAAAGATTGGTGATAAATTAAAAAAAAAGTGGAGTAATTTTATTAAAGTACCAATATGTCCATGTGAACGCTTGATAGTAACTCTCAGGTAAGAAATTTTTTATGTTTTATATATATGTATTTATTGTATTAATTTAATTTTTATCGTATTAAATTCATGAATACATTTTGTTATAATAAAAAAGAAAAATAAAACAAAAAAATTAAAAATAAATAATATAAATTAATTAAGAAGAATTTAAAGATGAATAAATTACAGTTTCCATTGTATTTTGGTCTGGAACCAATGATGATGAAGTTGATGGTATATTTGTACCTTCAACTGTGGTAAATGAGATTGGTTGAAAACAAGGAGTTGTGCTAAGGTCTTAAGAATTTATCTGGTAGCTTTCAGAAGAAGCGCTGATTGGTGAAGACAAAGGCGCGTATCTTGAAGTTTCATTGGACAGTCTATTTTTAACTTTTGCATACACGTATTTATAAAGTACATTTTGCATTTCCTTTCGAGTTACAAAAAATGCTTCATCTTCATCCAATACAGTCTTTTTTTTCATTTTTTTATTTTCCAGCAGTGCTAATTTTCTTTTTTCAATTTCCAACAATTGGGCAGTGCTGTTAGAGGTATTTTTTTTTCGATGGAACTTCCCATCTGAACTCGTCATTGTCACACAGATCTCTTGTTTCTTCGACTTGTGAAATGTTGAGAATATCTTCAATTTCTTCTTCATATTCAACCTCTTCTTGGGTAGCTTTTACACTTGACGCTTTTAAATTACCACTTAAATTTCTGTATTTCATTTGGTCCTTTAAAAACAGTAGAGAATTGAAATAAGGCCAACTCGAAGTAATTTGTGATGCGGCATCCCCCGATTTTGGAGTTGGAATTTTGCGTACTTCACATCGAAATTGATCGCGTAAATACTTCCATTTTTTTTAAGTCTTCCTCTGCAAGATCAAATAAAACCATATAATTAAAATATGATAAAAATTATATGCATACATGAATTTAAACAATAATATACAAAAAATTATAGAAATAATATAATATAAATTTAAATAACAATTTTTGTTTTAACTTTCTTATTTAGATTTCTGGCAACTGGAGCATCATTTGCCTCACTAGCTTTTTCGTTTCGGCTAGGCAAATCAACAGTAGGAGCTGTTGTTAAGGAGACAACCCAAGTTCTATGGGATAATATGTTTACTATACATATGCCGCAGCCAAACAAACAATGTTTTCAAGAAATTGCAGAGCAATACTGGAAGCTATGGAACTTCCCAAATTGTATTGGTGCTATCGACAGGAAGCACATACGAATCAAGTGTCCAGGAAATACTGGCTCCATGTATTATAATTATAAACACTTTTTTTCTCTTGTGTTGCAAGGTATTGCCGATTCCAACTGCAAATTTATTGCGGTTGAACTTGGTGGATACGGAAAGCAAAGTGATGGTGGCACTTTTAGCTCTTCTAAAAACTTTAATCTTTTAAAAAGTGGAGAACTACCTGTACCAGGAAATACATGTCTGCCAAACAGTGAAGAAATTGTGTCATATGTATTTCTTGGGGATGAGGCTTATCCCCTTTTAGAATGTTTGTTAAGGCCGTATAGCCGAAAGGAGATAACGGAAAACCAGGAATATTTTAATGCCCGGCTTTCAAGAGCTAGAAAGTACATTGAATGCGCCTTTGGGTTATTAAGTGCAAGGTTCAGAATATTATGGAAACCCATTGAAACGGATCCTTTGTTCGCTGAACTTATTGTAAAATGTATATGCTTTCTACACAACATAATTATTGATTTAGAATGATTAGATGAAAATTTAAAAGAAGAAGTGCAAAAAGAACATTTGGAAAAAATCATAAAAGAATACAACAAACCAAGTGTCAAAAATGGTAGATTAATAAGAGATAAATTTTGTAATTTCGTATGCATGAATAAAATATAATAAATTTCAATGTAACTTACTTGGTATTTTCATTTCTGAAGCAACGGACATCCATAGCTTTTCCACTAAAACACGGTTATGATAACATTTATTTTTCTGATCCCACAAAGCCGGCCGAGAAAAAACTTCACTTAATAATTGTTCTACATTCATTTTAAATAAACCAAAACACACGACTGTACTCAAGAAAAGTTTAACAAGAATGCCATTATATGATGAATGACAGCATATAATTTTTGATTTAACTTTTTCCAAAGAATTTTATGTCCAAAACTAGCTTTTCGCAGAATTAACAATGTTTTCGGCGCTGGAATACGCTTTGGAACTTTTTTCTCGCATTCAATCAGCTTTGCGCTCTGACCAGCTCGGCGCCCACTATGACCTGTTCGCGCTTATTTGTACTAATTTGTATAGTACCAGTTTTCTCGCATTGGTTCTCGCAATAAGCGTCAGTCGGCTCGGCTCGGCAACAAGCGGCCACTCTGTTCGCACCCTAAGCGACTTGTTATTGTTCACTTTTGCATTCGTTAAAATATTTGTTACTTTTGTTCAGAGAGTGGGAAAAAAATAACACATAGCTATTTGATGTTCAATGGTTATCTCGCTCTAACCAATGGCAAATATCGCATGCTGCCTTGTTCTAACAGAATACATGCATTTGTTAGCAAATCTCTTCACAGTATGTTACGGGTAACAAATTCTTTTGTTAGCGCATAGCTTACCAGTGTGTTATGGATAACTAAAAGTATGTGTTACCCGAATATCTGTTAGTGTTATTATTTTCGTTATCAGTTTGTTACCTATAACATATAAACATGTTAGCAGAACAAGCAGTAACAAGATTATCTGTTACCCTTTTGTTACTTCTAGCAAATTCAATTATTTTAAATAAAATTCAGTTTTTTTTTTAAATCTCGCTTTATTAAATAATAATATCAAAATCATTCGGCAGAAAAAAAATACAAGTTATTTCAGTATAAAAGTTATAATGCTAAAAATTCATATTTGTTAAAGTAAAATAAGAAACTTCAACTTAGAACTAATCAACTGGCGCTATGACGCGGCATTCGCGCACTAATTTACTTTGCGCCTGCACCTCGGCCTTCTCTGGCATCTAGAAAATTAAAATATAAAAATTAGCTTCTGTGTTAATTTGGTAATGTAATACTGCGTTACTTACTTTGTCTGTTAGGGACTTTTCAATTGCAGTGAGACGGGTCTCAATGGCATCCAGCTTCTGGATTATATCTGAAAAACATAAATGTATTTTTATAAAGCAAATACTAATATATTTATGCTTAATATTGCTTAGGAGCAGAAATGCGTATATGTATATGATGAAACACTAATGTTGTTTTTATTTTAAACAATTTTAGATATTCTGCATACGAACAAATATCTTGGACGAACAAATGAACATTTTTAGTTATAGAGGAGGCTATCCAGTTCAAGATAATATATAGTTATACTCGCGGGAATATTCGAGATATTTGCGTTTAAAACTGAAAATTACCACTATTTGAAGAACGTATTTTTCGATTTAAAATTAATTTTACACTAATATTTCGCTTTTTATGTTCACACGTCACTAATTCGTGTAAATTTTTTTAATATTAAACTTATTGTTGAATTATATTTATTTCACATCAACTAAAGGATGCAATATTGATCTGAAGAACCTCCTCTATCCGACCATACCCATTTTATTCCCGAAATCCTGGGACGGTATTCTAAAGTCGACACAATTACAATTGTAAATTCATTTAAATTTTTGTATGTATGTATATACATATATATGTATGTAGATATATATTTGAAATAAATATGCACTATTTAATTTTAATAATTTAAAATTTACTCCCTTATTTGTTTGTTGTACGCAATATATTTGAATTCTCCAAATGATTCCTGTAATATTAAAATGTTTAATTATGCACACAACATTCAATTCACAATGCTTACCTTTTTCTCCTTGTGAAGCTTTTTCGATTTCTCTATAAAAAAGGAACTAAAAATATGTATATATATAATAGAAATTGGCACGATTCCGATTACTTTGGCGGCGGGGTAAAAAAAACGAATTTCCATATAAATGGGGTATGCGCGGATAGGGTAGCTTCTCCAGAGGAGGAATATCCGAAAATAATGTAAAAATAACTAATATTTTTTGAAATATTCACGTTTAAAAATTCAAAAATTTGCACTAAGAAAACATGTTATTTCTCAATGTTTCCCTAAATTTTTTCACATTTTTCTCTTGTTATATTTAAATATACACTTTAAAGATTGAAATAAGTTCACATTTCACTTTTATTTTGTAATATTTTACCTATATTTATTAATTTAAAAATCACTTAGAACACTCATCGTTGCAAAGGCTAGATTGTTTACAATTATGAGGAAAACGAGCGTTGCCACATCTCAAACACCAAATTTGTAGGATTCTTAACGATTTTTCTTTGTTTATATACATATGTATATATACATATATACTATACATATGTATGTATATGTATAATATGCGATTTATGTTTAATAAAAATAAATAAGTAAAAATCTATAATAATATTGTAAAATTTATATCATATCGGGGTGACTGAAGTACTTTCGCGTAGTACTCCTTTCTGCGTTGGCGGCCTTCGGCCACGCTTTAAAAAAATAACCCTGGTCGAGCGAATACCCGGGGTGACTAAAGTACTTTCGCGTAGTACTCCTTTCTGCGTTGGCGGCCTTCGGCCGCGCTTTTAAAAAATAACCCTGGTCGAGCGAATACCCGGGTGACTGTAGTACTTTGCGTAGTACTCCTTTCTACGCGCTTTAAAAAATAACCCTGGTCGAGCGAATACCCGGGCTGACTGAAATACTTTCGCGTAGTACACCTTTTGCGTTGGCCTTCGGCCGCACTTTAAAAAATAACCCTGGTCGAGCGAATACCCGGGGTGACTGAAGTACTTTCGCGTAGTACTCCTTTCTGCGTTGGCGGCCTTCGGCCGCGCTTTTAAAAAATAACCCTGGTCGAGCGAATACCCGGGGTGACTAAAGTACTTTCGCGTAGTACTCCTTTCTGCGTTGGCGGCCTTCGGCCGCGCTTTTAAAAAATAACCCTGGTCGAGCGAATACCCGGGGTGACTAAAGTACTTTCGCATAGTACTCCTTTCTGCGTTAAAATAAAAAAAATATATTGAGTTTCGTTATAAAGTGGTTATATTTTTTGGTTATCTTTGCACTAATATTCAAACAAAGTTTGAGTTTTCATTACAAAATGGTTAAATATTATTATATAATATTAGTATATAATATTACATATTTGTTTATTAAATTAAATAAAGAACATATCCATATGAATGGATAGAGGAATTTTTGGAAAAAAAGGAATTTCAGCGAATTTCGTTATTATCACATGGCAGCGCTCCATTTCGTCGTAATTTTTAGCACACACTTGATGTTCACTACGAGTGTAAAATGTAATTTTTAAAATAAAGATTTCTTCGGCAAAAAAACTGTTAAAAGTGTAAAATGTGGATTTATTTAAAAGTTTATAGTTTAAATTAATTAATTTGAAGTGAAAAATGTGAGTAAAGTGTGTTTAATGCGGTAAAATAGCTTGTTGAAATGCTCGAATTTCGGGAATTTTTGAACTTTAAGGTCGAATATCTCGTAAACTAAGCGTTTGCGGTACCTATAACCCTACATATTTTTTAATCAGGAGGACTTCCTCTTTCCAACGGTACCTTCAAATCGCGGCGCCAAAGAAATCGGAATTGTGCCTAGAAATTAATTATAAAATATTAAAGTATCATGTAACAAACTTACTTCTTTAAAATCCAAAATAAACTGCGCTTTTCGTTTTCTTCTTCTTGAAAAATTGGGTATTCGTCTTTCCTATTCTAGCAAGTTAACATTACAATATGTTTACAATGTCGATAGTTTTTCTCTATCTTACTTACGTAATCTCCCATTCAATTGAAAATTCCAGAAAATGTAACAGTGTTAGTGAACAGCTGAAAATGTTTCAATGTGTTTGTGCAATCTGTTACCTCCGTCTTGCAGGGAAAGCGACAGCGACGAATTCCCTACAAGAATTTAATGATAGAAACTAACACAATAGCAATTTTCTCACTAACACAAATGCATAGACTTCAGAAAGTATTGTATACCTATCCACAAGTAAGAAAGAGACGATTCAGATTATTTTCTTTCAGGCTATGATTACACGTGCAAAACTGAAATAGCTGATATACACACAGTGTAGAGTCAGAGAAACTAAAAACATATGTTCTCTGGACATACACTGTATGTACATATATCAGCCGTTATTTATTCTTATTAAACGCGAAAATATAGTGGAAGAAGAAGAAAAGAACCGCAAACAAGTGTAAACAAGTGCAAGCAAGTGAAATACAATTTTTAAATTTAAAAATTTCGAAGTGGAATATACATATTTTAAAACATTAAAAAAATAAGTGAAATGAAAAGAAGACATTTTGCTAATTGTCTTTCAAAACAAAAAAGGACTTTCCAGTCCAACATAAAAATTATAAAAAAATATTTGAAAGGGGAAAGTGAAAATGAAAGTGGAAGTGTAAGTTCTAGTGCGTTTTTTGAAAGGATTCCTCTTGTAAGTATTAGGGAATTAGTGGAGCAGTCAGTGTGCCGCATGACCGGCGAAGTGATTGACAAAGAGCTGGATGACGTCGCTAGCACTTTTCCGATGGAGTCGCAAGCAACTGTTGCGGAAGTGGAAGATAGACTACAAAGCCAAGCCTATGCCCAAACAGTGGTAACCTAAAAAATTAAATATAATAAGTTTACTACTAGTTACAATACTCTTACTTCTTTTAAGACTGCATTCCTCCACAAACTTAAAGGCGCCAGTGATAATGTGGCTGACGTAATACCTAAGGTTTTCTCAGATGAGCTCTTGGAAGGTTATAATTGGGATGGCAGGTGGAGCAAGAAATCCCTATGCAAGTTGGCACTGGTTTATACCATTTTAAGAAGTACATACATATTCATAATTGCAACTTAATGTTTACTTAAAATGTTTACTAATATATATTTTTGTTTTAATTTAGACGTGTTTCAACAACAAGGGTGTAGGAGTTTCGAGCAAAATATAAAGCGGTCAATACTGCTCAGCCATCACAGGTTAAAGCAGCGTAGTTATGTAAAACAAAAAAAAAGGAAACAATAATTACATTTAAAAACTAAACAAATTAAAACCAAAAAATGAATCTTTAATTTTATATTAATTTGTTTTTACTTTTTGTAAAATTTTTTTATAACATGAATTAATGAATATTATATGAATTAAAATAAATTTATTTTTTTCTAAATAAAATAAATTACAATAAATTAATAAATACATAATTTTTACATGTGCTTACATCATATATGACTGTCACAACTGCATGATATTTACATCATATGCGATAGTCACACATGCCTGAATTTTACATCACATATGATTGTCTCAACTGCATGATTTTTATATCATTGTGATAGACACACATGCATGATGTTGACATCAAGCATAACAGGCATTCATGACAGAGATTTATATCATTAATGACACAAATTTTTATTCTAAACACCGTTGGAGTGAGCAGTGTAGCTATATGTTGTTCAGGTTGTTAAGCCCAGTAAGTAAGAAAGAAATGCAATATCACATGTATACAAAAGTTTTTGTCAACTTTTTCATATTGCCCTTAAAAATGTGATAGAAACTTGCACTGAGTCAGTGACAGAAAATTGTGTCACTAGTGATTGTCAAATGATTGATCATATGATTATCATCGTTCTTGTAGGGATTACTGCCAAAAATCAGTTTCGCTCCAAGGTTTTGCATGGCGCATACTGAAAAAAAGTAACAGCAATGATGTGGGTTGAACATTTCGATAATAATAGCTCGTAAAAGTTTTGATTTTGTTAGCGGATAGTGGATGTTCTTCGGATTCAAAATGTGAGTGTAAAATTCATAAGAACAGTAAAAAAATGGCATACTTTAATATGTTATAGTTTTGGTCTTTTATTGCGAATAGCTCTCGTGCAGTCAAAATCGAAATTTTACCTGTTATTTTCTGCGGCCGATTTTATTTAGGGACGATAGTAAAGGAATGATAGTAGATACGTTAAAAGAGAAATTAGGACAGTCAGGGTTGAATGTTACAGGCAAGAAAAAATTGCAATTGTGTTTGAAGTAAATTGGGTCAAGTAATTATTTTAAGTTTAAACTAAAAGGATATTGTGCTCAGCAGTGAAAAGAGCACAGAAAATAAGTGATTAAAACTGACAGACTATCAAGAGGTATAATACGCTATTGATGTTGCGAAATATAGAGCTAACTGTGGAAGAATTATTATGGGAAAAAGGCGTGCTTACGGCAGTAGGCAGCTTTACGGAAGAGATGACAGCAGAGGGGTTGTTATTGAACGTTACATTTCACGTGGTTAGGGAACATGATAATCCGTATTAAACAATGCTCTGAAATTATGTACATCAGAATGTTCAGTAAACCTTTGAAAGTTTATTGGATGGCAGTGAGGCGCGCAGAAGATGGCTTCTGGGGGTGCGTGTGGTACTGCTGAAATTTTGTTTGTTGTTTGTTTGTGTGAATTGGAAAGGAGTTAACGGTTGGATTAATAGTTACCATCGTTAGAAGCCTTGTAATAGGCCAGTACAGTCTAGTAATACCAGCCGGAATTTGAGCCACGTACAGTGCCTCAGGTGGATCAGCAAAGTGTTGACAAAGAGGTCGCACGTATGTATAAAGAGGGTATTATTCAGAATATTGTGTCGGAACAAGCATCGCCAGAAATGTTAGTTTCAGAGAAAAGTTGAGCAAAAAGGTTTTGTCTTATTTTTCATGAGAATAACGAACAAATAATTCGATAAATTTTCTAATGACTACCATGGGAAAAGCGTTAGACAAAATGGGTACAAGCAGGTACAGTCCTTTTGAATTTGAGGTTTTGATAGCTATAAAGCCTGCATTAACATAACAAGCAATTGTAACACTTTCACTACGACTGTCAAGAAATAATACGTACGTGACAGGAAGATGAGGTGATCGACAAAAATTCAGTTATGTGGTAAAATCGTCAGCTCTGAGTCTCGCATACTGTTATTGCAACCAGTGTGCCACGAGGAAACGAACAATGCTATCTAAGAAATGTCAAAGTAACCCCAGTCAGTGGTATCATCACGTCGCAAAGAAATAGAGGGGTTGAACGTAAAATGCGATTCATTAAGACAAATAGCTCATGGAAATAGAACATTTAATAAAATACAGAAAAAGTTTTAATACAGCATAGACGATTTTGTAGCTACAAAAAAACTCACTTTGGGATGGCTACTAAATTGAAACTGAACTATTTTGGACAGAACAAGGAAATCGCCAACTAGAACATGATAAATACGAGTTCGAAAAAGGAAGGACCGAAGAAGACTACGACACTGGCAGAATATATGAAAAAATTAACTTAATTATTCGAAATGGAATAATAAGTCCGGACGATTGTAGGAATGAAATGGATAATAAACAGTAGTAGGTGGCGACATTTACTGACCGAAAACAAACGAAGCGTCCATTATAACGGATAAGAAATATGTAGCGGTGATTGACTGAGCGATAGAGAATTCCTCCAGCATTAGAACCTGCAACATCGAAGGAGGGGTATTAAGCTTTATAATACACAGTTTTATTAATCTAAAATAATTCTTGCTTTTCATGTCAATTCCCAAATATAAATACTATATGACAATAACTTCGACAGCTATGATTTGCTTGTATTTCATTTCCCTAAGGATAAAGCCGCATTAAAACAATGGATTCATTTTTGTCGTCGGACGGATTGTGGTTTTTGCTGATGTCCCCCACTTAATAAAACTACAAAGAAATCATTTTTTGGATAAGGGCTTTACTATCAATGGAAAAATTGTTAGAAAAGATATAATTGTGAAGCTGCTCTCGCTAACGTCCAACGAGCTGTCCATCACGCACAAACTTTCCCAGAAACATTTGTCTGTGACAGGAGCAAAAAGGCAAAAGGTTAAATTAGCCACAAAATTGTTCTCCCACACAATTGCTCAAGCAATAACTCGAGCGGCTAGTTTAGGTTTACTAGATAACGAAAATTGGGAGGAATGCCATCGACTTTTTAAAATTGTAAGTAATATTTAAAATATTAATTAAAATGTTCATATATTATAAATATTCATTTTATAGACAAATGACTGGTTTGACGTAATAAATGTCAGGGTGCCCAAAGATGGAGTGAGGGAACGCTTGCACGCCTACGGTTTGGCTTTGAACAAATAAAATAATGTACTGGAACAGATGACGGAGCTGGTTTCATCAATGAGAGTCATTGGTAAAAATGGTTTGCTTCCGTTCCAAAAAGGTAATACTCAAGCTACATATATATTTAGATAAGTTGATTTTCTACAGTTTTTGATTTTACTTATGATTTACAGGTATACTCCAAAGCAATAATGCTTTGAAATTGCTGCTGAATGACTTAAGACAGCAGCACAAAATTAATTACGTTTTGACCTATCGATTGAACCCGGACGTTTTGGAAATTTTTTTTGGCGTAATCAGGTCAAAAGGCGGTCTTCACGATCACCCTGATAAGCAGGAGTTCAAATAAAGGCTGCGTTCCTATATACTTGGTCACAACGAAGGAGCGATCACAGAAGAAGGCAATGTTGAAGTCGACAACACACCAGATTTGGAAGGAAATTACTTATCTCTATCCGGTAATTATCAAAATATTAAACGTACATAGTATTATAAACCTAAAACTACAGAAAACATTATTATATAAAATTGCATTGATGTTAACAAATGCAAATATGCACTTACATACAAACTAAGTTTTTGCATACTAACCACTGTTTTTTATCCTAATTATACTAATAATAATAACTAACAATTTATTCCATTTATTGATACACATGTATGTATGTTTATTATATTTTTGCAGGTAATATTTTTCAACGTGTGTCAGTCAAAAAAATTATGACTTGCAGAATTTGGCAGGGTACATCTGCCACAAACTCGGTAGAGACAACCCCGAAATTTGTGCCAATTCCGAAAATTGTTCGTCCCATACTTGGGTGGATCACCTTTCAGAAGGAGGACTCTCAAAACCAACAGATATGTTGATGGAGCATATGAGAGCCTTGCAAGCAATATTTGACGACGTCAATGGTAATGATTTGCATATACATATGTATGTACAAATTACGTCCAGAAACACATAGATTTAAGTGATTTTGTAAATTGTAGCTCGATAATAAAAGAATTATTTTTCAGAGCTAAAATGTATTTTAGGATTCGTTCCTTAAATAAAAACATAATTGAACATATGTTTAATAAAAAAAGGAAATTAAATAAAACAATAAATTGATACTTGGTTACAAAATATTCAATCTTTTTATTTACATAAATGTATAAGGTTGAAACAAACACAGCAAAGATTGTCTCTTTTTAAATAATACAATGAAAATTCATTTAAATGAATATTTAGGTAAATGTTCACTATAAAATATTCACTTATATTGATATCTTTTATTAATATTCACTTATATTGATGTCAAATTTGATGATATTCATGATTTTGTATGCATGCAATACAAAATTGCTTCTTATTGCAAAGAAAAACAACCAACTGAAAATCAGCTAATTGTAAGTTGGTCAACCGAGACGTAGATGCGCAGAACGAACAAAATTATAAACTCGTCATTGCGCAATCTTGTTTCTATCATTCTTGCTGTGGTTCCATTGCCAGCAGCGAGTTCACTAGGTTTAGATATTTTTATTTCTCCCTTCTCTAAGGCATTGTATAAAAGTCGATCTTGGGAAATAGTGATATCAGAAATGTTTCCAATACAGCCAACATCAAAAGAAATGTAACGATTAGCATCCAGAATTCCCCCAAAAAAAAATAAACGTAAAATATACTTTAAAATTGTAAAAATGAGACCCTGTGTTTTGCGGAAACTTTAAAATTTTTCTTTTTAATTAACAATTATAATACTACTAATTACAAAAATATTTCTTTTTTAACAAACATTTGCAATACTTTCTTTCAGAAAACTGAAAATTTGCAAATTGTTGAGGTATTTCTTGAAAAGGATGATGCACTTAGTAAAAACAGTACATCATATCTCAATGCAAAGGGTAGCAATAGTCGAAAGACTGAAAGCCAAAATAAGTTTGACGAAGCTCTTGACCATCAACATGAATAAACAATGAGTTTACAGCATTTGGCGTAAGTATTAGAGAAATGTAAGAGCGTTTTCTTTATCTCATAAAAAATTTGCATTTATTCCGCCCTGTCAGATAACGTGTATTATAGAGAAGGTTCATGGTGTGCCGATTGTCAAAACGTTTCTCTTTTTGGAGGGGCTCGGTTTTCTATAAGTGGATTTCACCATAAAAATTCTTAGCGGATTTCACCAATATTTAACATGAGTGGGTAGAACATAGCAGAATTGAGCATTTTCAGTGTTAAATGAGAAAAGTAATGTTAATTTAAATGTTTAGAAATGTACGCCAACAGATTCGCGTATTTACAATGCGCAAACGACTATGGATATCATTTATAGATATTGTGAAAGATATATATGATATCAAAGCACATAAGTATGATGATGAATTCCATTAATCATAATTACCTAAATATTATAATTAATAAAGTTTTGTTAAGTTATTATATAGTATATATTTATATACACATTTATGTATTTGTTAGCTTTGGGCATTAAAGGTTTTGATAACGTTTTAAAAGACCATGACGTCGTACAGATTCACATATGTAAGCATATAAAAAGATTTTATAAAACCATACGCATAATGCTATGTTCGGACCAACATTGTAAACATTTTGAAAACACATTTGTGGGTTGTGGAATCTAAGTCGTGCGGACCGACAAAATGCTAAAATCCTATACCGAAATATGAAAGGCCAATAGAGCACCCATTGCAGAATCTAGTGATATATGACGGCACGAAAATAAACATGGGTTTTGGTCTGACATATTTTACAGCAATTGAAAATAATTTTCTGCGTGTGTTTGTTGTTGTGCCGTTGCACCAAGAGAAAAATTCTGCAATTCGTGCACCGTGCACGGGTTTTGCAAGAGCAGAAGAATCCCCCTAATATGACAATATCAACTGAAAGCTGTATTTGTATAAGGAATGTAAACAAATATCAAGTGATAATTTAGAGCCGGCAAAATATGTCTTCCAATAAAATCGATTAAACTAGAGCAGGCATCGATTATAATGATTCTGCGAAAACTGTGTTTTCGTTTGACAGATTTTACATGGACGAAAACACAAGTTTTCGTGCGAAACCCAGTTTTTCCCACAAAAATATGTTTTCGTTGTCGGTCCAAACATACTATAATGTTCACATATTCACATATGTACATATGTTATGTGTGCACGTAAACTAATTTGAAAGAATCATTCGCATAATGTTTGTAAATTTGTCTACATACACACCAATTTGTGTGTAAATATATGTATACACCCATTATTTCATACAAAAACTCCGTTCTCACGGACAACCAATGGCCGAACTTCACGTTTTGTGAAAAAGTCAATGTAGTAGGTGTCACGAATTCAAATATTTAGGGGTGTTGTGGATTCCAAGACAGAATTGCTTAGCTGTCCGAATTGCAAACCAATTCTGATTTTCAATGGTGTCACAGAATCTGATTGGATTTTCGAATATAAGCAAAACCAATATTCGAATCAGCTGTTTACTAATGTGCAAATTTGCAAATGAATACATTTGCAAGCAAACCTATTTAAGTTTTTAATGAGTTCCGAATTAAAGAAAGATTTTAAGAGATAACATTTATCGAATGAATAAAGACGCATTTGGGTGTTTAATTACGTTTTGTAAATCTTTAAGGGGAGCCTGATTTAGAAGCTTTAATAAATTGAATACTTTTTTGCTTAAGTCTCTTTAAAAATTTTCCAAACTTAACTTGAACATAAGTTATTAAAAAATATGAATCTCTTTAAATTTATTGTTTACGATGGAAATCGCGACCTGCATCCTGCCCGCCGTCTGTTATATACACATGCGAGAAGCATCTGGCAATTGCTTTTCAAAGGCAGAATATCAAAGATTTCGTATCCAAAAAATTTGCGGATTATATTTAAATATACATATAACTATAAAGCCTAGAAATTTCGCTTCAATCAATTATTTCTTTCCCTCCCAAAAAAAAACGATTTTTTTAACCTCTAAAAAAGGCTCCCCTCCTATATATCCGCGTTTGTTTTCCAAAACTCAATAATTAAGACATTTCGGGTTTTATTCTTACGTTTTCTCCTATAGAAATAAAGATAAATTAATTCGTGACTTGATTTTTTAACTCACAATTCAAATCTGTGCGCGACTATCTTCTTGATTTGTTCCTGACAGCAAAACCGATAAAATAGGTTTCTGAGACACCCAAAACCGATATAAATTCTTTTTCGAATATCAAACCAATAATATCTGAATTCATGCCACCAACTGCTTTTTTTGATCGGTTTCAATTCTGATTCCGACAACTAACAGATTCCACAACACCCCTGATTATTGGTTTGAAATTCGGAACAGAATTCGTATCGGTTTTGGGTGTCACGGAAACCAGTTTTATCGGTTCTGCTATCAGAAACAAAGCAAGAAGATAGTCGCTCACAGATTTGAAATGTAAGTAAAGAAATCAAGTTATTTTATTATTTCGAATTAATTTATCTTTATTTCTATAGGGGAAAACATAATTATAAAACACAAAACGTCTTAATTATTGAGTTTTTGGAAAAAAAATCCGGATATTTAAAGATATTAGATTTACAAAACGTAATTTAACACCCAAAAGCATCTTTATTCATTTGATAAATGATATCTGTTAAAATCTTTCTTTAATTCGGAACTCATTAATAACTTTAATAGTATTGCTTCCAAATGTATTCATTTACAAGTTTTGTCACATAAGTATACAGCTGATTCGAATATTGGTTTTGCGTATGTTCGAAAAGACGAAAATCCAATCAGATTCTGTGACACCATTGAAAATCAGAATTCCTTAACAAATACAGTCAACCCCGGTTATGTGCCACAATCAAAGATACAGGTATTTGTAGTTAGTTAAAAATAAAAATATAATTTGGTACATAAGCGACTGCGGATATTTAAGCGAATCGTACTTAAAACAATAATTTCTATGTACTTAAAAATACAAAGCTTGAGATGCAGCAAGAAATAGGAAGTTAAGAGGGATTGACACTTAAACGGAGTACTACTTAACCGGGATTGGACAGTACACATAAATCAGAGGAATATTGATTATTTTTTTGAAAAATTTCTTGACTTGAAAATCTACAAATAAACTATGTTGTCAAATTTATTGAACGCTTGCACTTAATGCACTTTTTTGGTATTTGTTTATTTTTATTTTTGTTTTTTAAAGAAAGTTTCTACGGAGCGCATCAATACACGTCCGTTTAGATTGAAAACTCGAATATTTTTGTAAATATGTGTATATTTATATACGTATGTATATATATAATTTTTTTTGTCACACACATTTGTAGATTTTTGTATGCTTTGTGCCACTGAACTTCAGTTTGTAGCTTTTTATATATTTCTTTTTCTTTATTCCCGTTTGTGCTGAATCAGATGGTATCAGATATACACTCCGCGATTCAATTAAAGTGGTTGTAATATGATTTGTTCACTTAAATGCAATGTAAATTTAGGAAACCCATTTTTATACTCTCGCAACAAAGTTGCCAAAGAGAGTATTGTAGTTTTGTTCACATAACGGTTGTTTGTAAGTCCTAAAACTAAAAGAGTCAGATATAGGGTTATATATACCAAAGTGATCAGGGTGACGAGTAGAGTTGAAATCCGGATGTCCGTCCGTCCGTCCGTCCGTCCGTCCGTGCAAGCTGTAACTTGAGTAAACATTGAGATATCATGATAAAACTTGGTACACGTATTTCTTGGCTCCATAAGAAGGTTAAGTTCGAAGATGGGCAAAATCGGCCCACTGCCACGCCCACAAAATGGCGAAAACCGAAAACCTATAAAGTGTCATAACTAAGCCATAAATAAAGATATTAAAGTGAAATTTGGCACAGAGGGTCGCATTAGGAAGGGGCATATTTGGACGTAATTGTTTTGGAAAAAGGGGCGTGGCCCCGCCCCTACTAAGTTTTTTATACATATCTCGGAAACTACTATAGCTATGTCAATCAAGCTCTACAGAATCGTTTCCTTCAGGTATTTCCATATAGAGTTTAAAAATGGAAGAAATCGGATAATAACCACGCCCACCTCCCATACAAAGATTATGTTGAAAATCACTAAAAGTGCCTTAACCGACTAACAAACACGTCAGAAACACTAAATTTTACAAAAGAAATGGCAGAAGAGAGCTGCACCCAGGCTTTTTTTTTTAAATTGAAAATGGGCGTGGCGTTGCCCACTTATGAACCAAAAACCATATCTCAGGAACTACTAGACCGATTTCAATGAAATTCGGTATATAATATTTTCTCAACATCCTGATGACATGTAAGAAATATGGGTGAAATCGGTTCACAACTACGCCTTCTTCCAATATAACGCTATTTTGAATTCCATCTGATGCCTTCTCTGTATAATATATAAATTAGGAACCAATGATGATAGCGGAATAAAACTTTACACAAATATGGTATTTGAGCTGAGGTAACCCTTGTGGAAAAAATGTCGTGATCGGACTATAACTTTTCAAGGTCCCTGATATCGAACACAAAGAACTCAGTGCCTAACCTAACATAACCTAATTTTTCACCGAAAATATCGGTAAATATCTCAGACATTTTAATGTAATTCAGAGGGCATCATTTTTATACTCTCGCAAAAAAGTTGCTAATAACAGTATCTCGATTATCACTTTATCATGCGAGAGTATAAAATGTTCGGTGACACCCAAACTTAGCCCTTCCTTACTTGTTTATTTAAACATTACTAATTGAAAGAGAAATTCGATTAAAGACATTTATTGTAAAACACCAAAATAATAGTATTTTAAATATTTGTGGAAACTTGAATTTTATATTAATTACCTCGAAATTTCGATTTGATATTGAAGCAACCACATTTCAAAGCTCCGAAAGTAGTATTTGGGACTATTCATACACAACGACGTTTTGTAGCTGTTCCACTGCCTGGAACTCACGTCCTCCAGCAAAGACTCAATGAAATAGATTTCATCAAATTTTCTCGATAGGATTTAAATCTGCGAAACAAATCTTACCTAATCAACTAAATTGTATTCATATTCATAAATTACTAATAATAATTTTCCCTTTAATTTTAAAATATTAAAGTCAGCAGAACAAAACATTGCAACAATTGTGACTAATTAATACTTACTTCCTGTTTACCAACTTTTATACAATTATTATTGTTTTAATTTTTACTGTATTTTTCTTGACTCATCAAATTTCTTTTACTTACTTACCTTCATGTTAAATTAATTTAAAAATAAAGATCATTATTGGTGTAACCTTCAAGAAGATAAAGTGTTTTATTTGGGGAAACTTAACTAAAAGTGCTAACAAAATAATATCTTTGTTAATAATTAAATCCTTGGACCACATAAGGGGCCACCTGTTCAAAAACTCGAAGGAATATCGGACGGAGAACAAATATCAAGAGCATATTGGTACAAGGCTACAAGGAAAATAAGTGGAAATACTCGAGAACCGTTGGAAAAAGGACCTAAATCCCTCATGCGTACAATTCTCATAGGGGCTCTGTAAGCAAATGAGTGGTTATTGAATTACGAAAAAAAAAAATTTTTTTTTAAGAAAAGTTAACATACGTACATACATATACTGCGAAAATAGAAAAAAAAATTTAAATAAAAATATATTAATTCAAAAGAAAATTTTTTTATAAGCACTTGGAAGGATCACTAAAAAATATAATCTTTACAACTTAAAAGAAAATATAACATACATTGTCATAATAAATAAAATTAAAAAGGAAGAAGTGGAAAAGTTAAAAAGAAAATAAATTACATATATATAAAAAAAAAATCGAATTAAATTATTTTTGTGTAGGAATTATTTGATTCCAAATCCCTATCAATCGGAACCAAATTATCTTATGTAAATAAAACAAGTTATTATTTTTGATGAGTAGTAAATCTAGATATTTTCCATATCCTAAAAGTTTTAAGATTTTTAAGTTAAGAAGCCTACTCGTTATTTCCGAGGACATTATATTAAATTTTAATATGCTTTCAAATACAGAAGTTCCAAGTATATCAGGGACTCAAACGTGAATAATATCGACATTTTTAACTCACTTAAAATTCCAGATGCAATCAAGGACCTACCCAAATTTGATGGTAATCCAAGATTGCTCCACGAATTCATTAGTAATGTGGAAGAAATACTTCTTCACATTAGGGGAGCAGATAACACTCCTCATGGACTAATCCTCTTGAAAGCCATAAGATATAAAATAAATGGTCAAGCCAACGAAATCTTAAACATGTATTGCACATCCCTCAATTGGGATGAGATCAGAGGAAACTTGATATCGCGTTATTCAGATAAAAGGACAGAAACATCCCTAATTAGAGATCTTCATTGTTTAAAACAATACGGTAAACCGATTGAAAAATATTACAGCGAAATAATGGAAATCCAATCAGCCTTGTCTAATAATTTATCTTTCCATGAGTCCGACACTAATGTAATTAATGCAAAGAGAAATCTATTTTATGAAATGTGCCTAAGCTCATTTTTGTCGGGTTTACGGGAACCTATGGGATCTACGATTAGAGCAATGAGACCAGAATCATTGCCGATGGCCCTTGACTACTGCATCAATGCAATTTGAATAAACCCAAATATCCTCAATGGAGACGAAATTACCAATATAATCCATATCCTAAATATCCACAAAATTTTGTAAATAATGCACCAAGACAAGAAAATTATTACCAACCTAAAAGATATTCTAATTTTTCAAGCAGACCTTACTATGTTAATAACAATAACTTTGAGCCAAATTCAAACAATCAGAATCGTAATTTGTTACCCCGAAATTCCCAAGTACACCGTGAGAATTTTTCAAATTTTAAACCCAGCCAACGCTTCGATAATTTTTCGAGACAAAAAAATTGGAGGCAATCACAGCCTCCACCAGAACCTATGGATACCGGTAGTGGATTTTCAAAATTTCAAAAAGGCACAAACAAATTTAAAACTAGCTTAAGCACTCAATTAGTAGGATAATAAATAGGAATGAAATGAATAATATTAACGAATTTAGAAATGAAAGCTCTATCCCATGTCTTGACCACGCTAACAAGATAAACCTGGACCAATATGAGGATTCTTTACAGTTTAGCCTCAAGAAACACATAGGATATATAGACTGCAATAAACATGGTAGTATTTTTCCCTATATCAATATAAGGTCTCCATTTGGCAGACAATTAAGATTCCTAATAGATACCGGAGCTTCTTCTTCATTTATAAACCCGGAATTTATAAATCCCTTAGATATCAAGAAATGTATTCCAATAACTATATCTAATATCTTACATAAATATATAATTGACAAGCAAGTGAAATTACCTATTTTCAAAGAAATTAGGAAAACAGGAACGTTTACATTCTTAGTGATTCCATGAATATTTTGACAGACTGTTAGGCTTAGATTTTCTGACAAAAATTAAAGCTAAAATTGATCTTGAAAATGAAATACTAATTGCAAATAATATTAAAATACCTCTTAAAATGAAACCAAATTTTTCCTCTGATAAGTTCACAATAGAGGTAAATTCGAAACAAATCGTAAAACTGCCAGTTGATTAAAAGGAGGAGATATTATGATAAATACAACAACTTTGGACAACGGATTATTTATTTCTCCAGGCATATACATACTTTACGAAAGACTGGTTTCTTCTTCTTCTTAATTAACGTAGACACCGCTTACGCGATTATAGCCGAGTTAACAACAGCGCGCCAGTCGTTTTTTTTTTCGCTACGTGGCGCCAATAGGATATTCCAAGCGAAGCCAGGTCCATCTCCACTTGGTCCTTCCGACGGAGTGGAGGTATTCCTCTTCCTCTGCTTCCACCGGCGGGTACTGCGTCGAATACTTTCAGAGCTGGAGTGTTTTCATCCATCCGGCGTAGCCGCTGTCTTTTAATTTGCTGAACTATGTCAATGTCGTCGTATATCTCGAACAGCTCATCGTTCCATCGAACGCGATATTCGCCGTGAGCAATGCGCAAAGGACCATAAATCTTTCGCAGAATTTTTCTCTCGAAAACTCGTAATGTCGACTCATCAGTTGCTCTCATCGCCCAAGCCTCTGCGCCATATAGCAGGACGGGAATTATGAGCGACTTATAGAATTAAGCTTTCGATCGTCGAGAGAGGACTTTACTTTTCATTTGCGTACTCAGTCCGAAGTAGCACCTGTTGGCAACAGCAATCCTGCGTTGGATTTCCAGGCTGACATTGTTGGTGGTGTTAATACTGGTTTCTAAATAGACGAAATTATCTACAACTTCAAAGTTATGACTGTCAACAGTGACGTGAGAGCCAAGTCGCGAGTGCGACGACTGTTTGTTTGATGACAGGAAATATTTCGTTTTGTTCTCGTTCACTGCCAGACCCATTTTCTGTGCTTCCTTGTCCAGCCTGGAGAAAGCAAAACTAACGGCGCGGGTGATGAGGCCGATGATATCAATATCGTGGATTTTGATGTATTAAAGACAACTCGTACCTTTGTGGTTTTTTCTCTGGCTTTATTACTGCATGATGATGATTTTTTGCCAGCGCTGACTTCCTCTATGTGGTCTAAATGAAGGTATTCTTCTAGGACCCTATCTGGTATTCTGCTTTTAGCTTGCATTTTTTAAATAGGTTTCTTTCCATACTTAAAAGCTGTTGGAAAGCAGAGGGGCGGGAATGGCCTAAGGCGAGTGTGGGGGAAATTCTGGCTTTAGTAGTAGTCGTACGACGTACCGGCCATTGTCCAAATGAGTAGTTGTGGCTTTGTAAAAATCCTCACAATATCGTTCTTCTGGGGTTGTGACTGATAGGGAGTTCTTCTAACTCCCAAAATTTCTTCAGTTGCGTGTAAAGGTATTCGTTGGAGATTTCTTTAACTTGTCATCGTGGTAACTGTTTCCGTAACCAGTCCACTTAGTATCCAACCGAAAAGGGTTTTTGTGTCAGAAGTGTTTTCGAAATTTTTTGAGCACCTTCGAGTATGGTATGTGGTATGAGTTCGCTGCCTAATAAAATGTCTATTTGAGCGGGAGTGCTGTAGTTGGGGTCTGCTAACTTAAGGTGTGAAAGCTTTTGCCAATGCTTGTTATTTATATGATGGCTTGGAAGCATATTTGTTAGCTGCAATAAGACAATAGCTTCTGCTTGAATGCGCTTATCCGCTTGGAGGGAAATAAGATTAATGGTACAGATGTTATTTGAGTTTTGCATCACTCTTCCGTCTGCAATTTCAAAATTAGCTAGTTTTGTTTGCAGTTGTAGCCTACATAATGCCCTAGATGCTATAAATGATCGTAGAGATCCTTGCTCTATTAAGGCCCTAAGTTTAAACAGTTCTCCTCGGTGCTCGATGGAGACCAGACTGCTTTGGTTTTCGCTGTGTAGCGTCTTTTGAGCAGCATAGTGCTTCTTGGCAATTTTCGGGATTTTGTAAGTCGGGATTTGCTTTTGCAATTAATCCCGCAGCTCTTTTAACATTAGCGTTATTGTGAGCGGAGCTTGAAAAATTTGTAATATAAGGCATTGTGTTGTGTCGCTTATGGCAGTAAACGCAATTAAATTTGCTTTCGCAATCCTTGAGGGTATGACAAGGTATGTGACAAACTGTTGTTACAAAGTTTTTTCATTCTTACGAAATTGTTTCTTTTGTTAATATTATATTTTTTAAATTTCTTGCAAGATTTTAGCTTGTGCCTTCCTGTACACAGTTCGCTTGACGTATGTTTGTTTTGTTCGGATGTGAACGATTGTTTTTTAAAAAACTACGATTTAAGTTGTTGTTGTTAGTAGCTTGGGACCTAATGCAGCTTCGATTTAGGTTGTGTTGAACGTTTTAAGTTCTGATCATTTTTTTATCTACCCTTTTCGCAATTTCATATTGGGTAGTTGAGAAATTTTTCATTTGTTGCCACGTTGGGCATTTTCTTCGTGATAAGAGCGATTGCTCCCGCAAAAGTAACGATTTTTCTGGTAATCCAAATGTGCATATATTTATCAGAATGGGGTCCCAATTGTCTGTGAGAATATTCTGTGCCAATAGAACCGACAAGCAAATTGAAACAGTGGATTTAAGTTTTATGAATTCATCACTTGTTTCTTTCTGAAGTTTTGGTAAATTCATTAATATCACCTTTCGTTCTCGTAAAGTGCTTTTAGAACTTCCCAAGCCAAATTGAAATTTTCGTTATTAAGAGCGAATTGTTTGACTATTACACCTTTGGTTTTGTATCGGTAGTGATAAAATTTTTGTGCTTGTGATAATCCCCGGAAGGAGGGCCACTGTTCACAACCGCTATGATGAATTTCAGTGTCACAGGCGAGCACCCTTAGGTGGATGCCTGAATTCGCCTTTTGGCTTTGAATTTGTGGCAGCTCTACTCTCGGTTGTGGAGTAGGTGCATTTGCTTAATTAATTTCAATTGATCAGAGATCATAGCTTTCGTTTCTTCGTACTGGTCTAAGCAGTTTTCATTTTTGGTGTATGCTGAGAATTTGAAATTTTCAGGTAGATCTGATTCGTCAGATTCTACAATTGCGTCATACGCAGCTTGGAGAAATGTCCAGAAATTGCCTATATTTTCTTTTTTAATTTCTAATACCGATGCAGAATTGTCTTGAATCGATGAAGATCAAAATCAGGGCCTTTATTTGGATATATATATGGAAATTAACCGTAAGTTCAAACAGTTTGGTAGCAACTGTTCTATTAAAGTGTTAACCGGTTTGTACACAGTTTTTAGAAAGATGAACAGTAACTTTCAACATACATATTTGTATATGCAAATAAGTACAAAGTTTTAAAGAATAAATGGAATCGATATAACTCAATTTGTGCCGCTTCAAGGGTATTTGAGGGTTTTGTTTGCGGTTAAGGTATGGGGGAGGAGGTTATGCCACTGCGTCCAATTCGTTTCCTCTCCGTTTCCTGTTCTTTTTGCTGCTTGTTCCTAATGTTTGATTTTCCTTTGTTGGTTGGCTTTTTTTTGTTTAACGATTATTTTAGTTTTTCACATTGAAATTAGTTTGTATATATGTTTTAAGTTTCGCGCCCGTTTAGATGTTTGTATAATAAGTAATATTTCGCGCCGGGTTTTGGTATTTTTCATTTTTTATTTTGATTTTTGCAGCACAATACATATGTATGTATATGTATTAAGGTGTTATTTTTTATTTTTGAACTATTCATTTTTTTCAATCCCCTCATGAAATTTCTTAGGAAATACCATAAAAAAATGCCCTGAAAATTTGAGCCCTTAACATTAACATTAAGGACTGGACCAAAGCATGTAAAATGATTTTTTACCTTTAAATTTCTATAGCTCAGAGGCATTTTATGGCATCACTTTGACTTTGACACATATTTTTCAGAATTGAACACTCTACAAAAGTGCTCAGTGCGACGAAGTCAAAACTCCCACCGGCGAAGTAGTACGAGGCTCTAAAACTGATTTTTACACGAAAATCGAATTTTTGTTGTATTTATCTCGTAAATGACAAGAGCTATAGAAAAAATGTAAATGACAAACTTGTAGGAAATTTTATTTGCTACAAAAAGGTCCGAGGGTACCGTGACCTACGTTCTATTGTGGCCTTTTCTAACTCACAACGTCTCAACTAACCCCAGCAAATTGATGAGTTCCATTATACTGCTAGGTGCTATAGAGGCGATGCGATCCCTATTTGGAAACATTGATCCAAGGGCTTTAATATTGGGTCTACGGACTGCTGTGCAACTTTGTCTGGCGCATGCCTGAGAGTAGTTGCCTATGCCTCTCCCTACCCACTGCTTCATTATTACGGAGCAGCTCCTTTATGATGCGGGTACCGACCGCTATGAAAGGTTCTGGTCCTACCATGTTAGTGGATGGTGCAGAGCAGGCAAGCTCATCAGCCAGTTCATTCCCGGCTATACCTTTGTGACCTGGCACCCAAATAAGGTGCACTTGGTTACATTTTGAGAGACTATTCAGTCGGTCTATACACTCCTGCACCAATAGTGATTTTATCTCGTACGAAGAGATCGCTTTGAGTGCCGCTTGGCTATCGCTTAGTATGGCTATATGTTCATTGTGATAGTTGCGTTGGAGGTTTAACTCTACGCACCGACTTAGAGCAAGTACCTCTGCTTGGAATATGCTCGGAAACCTACCCATAGGTATGGAGAGTTTTGTGCGGGGTTCTGCGACCCTGCGCCAATGCTCTCTGACGTTTTCAAGCCGTCGGTGTACCACCTAATTATAGTGTTCCTTAGCAGTAGCTCGAGAGCGGAGTCGCTCCACTCGGCCTTGTTGCTGAGGTTGATCTTAAACTTCCTAGTGAAGTTTTTTGTAATGCTATCCCTAGGGAGAAGAGCCAGTGATATGACGCCATTTAGCTCTTCCATATGTTGGGAGGTGATTATCTCACCTTTGCCAGTCCCCTCTGCTGTCATTTGGAGCAGAGTGTGTTTGGCGACTTGACCAATTACTAGGTGTAGCGAGGGGAGTTCCAGCAAGACTCCAAGTGCCTCTGTCGGACATGTGCGCATAGCTCCCGACATACAGACGCAGGCGAGTCCTTGTACCTTCGATAGCTGAAGTCCTACCAACGTCTACGATGCTTTCGGAGCCCAACCCACCGCTCCATAAGTGATAAATGGTCGCACTACCATGGTGTACAACCATCTGATAATCCTTGGTTTACACCCCCAGGATTTACCACCCAGTTGATTGCACACCATCAATGCCTTTGTGGACTTGACAGATCAATATGCTGCTTCCATCGCAAGTTGGAATCCAGCGTGAGATCCAGGTATTTGATCATATTGGTCATGAGTGTTAGGTTCGTGAGGCCAGGCAGAGACCTGTGCCTCGTAAAAGGGACAATGGTCGTTTTCAATGTTTAGTCCTCGGAGGTTAGCTGGTACAGATCAGTGTTGGTCGATCTGCCTGCTCTGTAAGCATGCTGATTCCCATGCAGAGCATACTCTTTTGTAGGAAGGTAGTTTGACTAATCGGTCTTAAGGATCTAGTCCTTCCTTCCCACTTTCGGTATAAATATCACCTTTGCTGTCCTCCATGTTTCAGGGATATACGCCATCGCCAGGGTATCTCTCATCAGCTGAACACGGTATGGCATTAGAACCTGCTCTCCTTGTTGAAGAAGTGCTGGAAAGAATCTGTCCGTCCCCGGGGACTTGAATTTGGCGAACGAGGTTGTAGCCCATCTGACTGAGTCCGCAGTAAACAGTTCCTTGCGACTACCCAATCTAGGCGAGACGGCTTATGCTCTGCGACAGGTAGACACTGGTCTTCCTCAACTATCTCCGGGAAATGCACTCGCAGGAGTGCCGTAGCTCTCTTCTCCGCACTGTGGGACCACCCGCGACATGAGATCGTTACTCATGGTGATGTCCAGCACTTCCATTCTGTTACTTGTGACGAATATAGATTCGCACCCTAGATTCTCAATACTTAGATTATTATTAATAATAAATTCAAGGAGAGACTCATCTCGTGCATTGCAGTTCGTACTCCCCCATACAGTGTGGTGCGCGTTCGCATCACATCCCAGGACCAGGTGCAGTTTGTTTCTCCTGCAGTAATTCACCAGGCCCTGCACAGTCTCTGGGGGCGTAGTATGCGTGTCTCCTGGCCTGCACAGCGACCAGATCCTGTGCTAGGAATTCTAAAATACAAAAGTAATCAATATTTCTCCTAACTACTACACAAGCTCGGGGTCCCCCACTGGAGATCCCAGATTACCTTGTTGCAGTCCAAGTTGAGATCCCTGACCTCTCCTCTGTGAATCCATGGCTCTTGTATTCGTGTTATCCGCCGAGAACCTGCTCGGGATTACAGCGGTTGCTGACGCCGCGTGATGCAGGTTTACCTGGGCAACAATGAAGAATTAGTCGAGCTCTAGGAGCTCTTGCGTAGAAGTAGCACCTTCTCTTCAACGGTCGGCTCCACCTTTGGGACTTCTACTGTGTCCTCCTCGTCTACCTGCATCTTTACAACTTTCTATTCTGTAGCCTTCGGCTTGTAGGGCCTCATGACTATTCTGCTGAACCGATAGCTCAAACGAAAGCTCTCCTTCTGGATGAATTTGTAGGACTCGTCTTCCACACACAAGTTCAAACTCTACCCAGAACCCTTCACTTTGCTATCGACCACTCGCCAGGCCGAGTTCCTGACGAGCCCCAAAACAAACTCATACGGTTTCCCGCACATCTTGGGAGGAGAACCGTCATACAGTTCATGATTGGTATGTCCTTCCCCTCTTCATGCATAGGATGAGGCCTTCCCCGCCTACTAGCTTGGGAGGGATCTCCCGTAGCCAGTTAACGCTTTCCTCATCTTTGCAATCGACCTGCATGATTCCCGGTTGGATTTGCGTTGACTGGTCCGCTGCTCCAAACCCTGCTGCTCAGCTTACTGCTGGAACGGATACGCTCCTTTGAGGCCGGAGGGGCACTGTTGCCTCTGACCCTGTTCCTCGCCATCCTGTCGGCTTCCTCAGGAGTTCTTCCCTCCTGGAAGTGCCTTAGGTACCATTTTAGTCTGGCACCACTTATTCCCTTTCTGCGAAGGTCATCATGACCACCCGGGCGACCTCTTTCTTCTGCCAGCGTTGTGACTCCCCAGAGTCCGAGCAGCTGATTCTACTTTGCGGAGTTGCGGAGGTGTTCACTGCGCGTGCAGTGGATGTCGCCTGCTGAACACCACTGCATGAGAGCATGTCATCATCCTCCTGCCTGGCAAGCTCCTCAAACAGCGCTCGCTCCTCAGGCGATAGGGCATCCAGGAAACTAAACTTGCGTTTAGCTCCTGAACCCTCTTTGCCTGAGTTATGTTTCTATGTTCCTTCGTTAAATAAAACACCTTATCGCTTTGAAGGTTACACCAATAATGAAATTTATTTTTAAAATTAACTTTACATGAAGGTAAATACGAACACGAAATTTGATGAGTCAAGTAAAAATTAAAACAATAATAATTGTATAAAAGTTGGTAAACAGGAAGTAAGTATCAATTACAATTGTTGCAATGTTTTAAATTTGATGAGTCAGTAAAAATAATAAAGTACAATATTTAAATTTGATTTACATGAAGGTAAATAAGTAAAAGTAATTTGATGAGTCAATAAAAATAATAAAATAATTGTATAAAAGTTGGTAAATAGGAAGTAAGTATCAATTACAATTGTTACAATGTTTTAAATTTGATGAGTCAGTAAAAATAATAAAGTACAATATTTAAATTTGATTTACATGAAGGTAAATAAGTAAAAGTAATTTGATGAGTCAATAAAAATAATAAAGTACAATAAGAAAATAATAATTGTTGTTATTGTTTTATAGGTGTCTTCTGGGTTTTGGTGGGGGTTGATGTGACGATGTAACTCCTCCCCCCTTAGAGTAGAGCGATGGCCACAACGAAGTTGGTGGGGACAGAGCGGCTTCAGTGGGCTTAGGATAATACCGAATTATGGGGTTTTTCCATAACAGAGTTACACTAGTGATAGTTAAGGTGATGAGTATCAATGTTGTTATCGTTATTATGTTTCTCCTTTGAATTGCATCCTTTCTTAATCTCGTAATATCATTTTTGTTGATGAAACTGTAGTCTTTGATCTTCTCTAGGCTTAAAGTATCTGTTATTGTTGTTATTTGCACTTTCTCTAGATTTGGTGGTGCTACGAAGATTGTGTCCCAATGGACTGAAGGGTTGTCTTTATATGTTGTTCCCGCTATCGTGACGGAACAATTCGTGTAGTGGAGAAGGAGGTTCCTTCAATTGTGAAGTTTTGCCCACAATCAGAGGTTATCGGTAGTCCCTTTACGTTGATAACCATTATATAATTATCTTCCGGTTGGAATATATTCGATGTGGGCCCCACATCGTTCACAGGACATATTGGTGTTTTATTATTCAAAATTCTAGCGATACAAGTTGAATTATTGGTGCTTTCGAAGTCATTTGACCTCTTGCAGTAGTACACGTTCTCAATTTTTGGACAAATCTCTGTTAAGTATTGGAGCTCGTGGTTATTGTAACTTACGTATGCTTTTGTTTTAATTACTTTCGTATTATTTATAGGAAGAGGAATGAGATGGAAAAGCGAATTCGTACTTTTAGCCAAATTTGGAAGTTTTATATTAAAAATTAGGTTGCTATTTTTATAATATGCTTGGAGTTCCAGAAGTTCGTAAAGGTGTCCGTCCGAAACTAAGTCAATATTCTGGGACTTAAAATGGTGTCTTATTTCATCCAATTCATCTGGATGAAGAATAAGCTTTGATACTACACCAAGTTTTGCGAGCATTACAGCTTCTATTATGTCAGAGATATGGTTCAATAATAAATCTATATTATAATCAAGCTGATTCATGTATTGGATTTCTAATAGCGCATTGTCTTCTTTTAGAATATGATTAGTTGTTTTTGTTGAGAGTTTTTCTAGAAATTTTGTAATGCTTTCCTGATTGTTATTCATATGCTCTTTCAAATTTTTAAATCTCTGTATCATTTGTATATTCAAACTTTTTTGATTTTCCTCTATTATTTTTGAATTTAATGTTGTTACCTGGAGTTCTTGTATTTGTTTGTTTATAGTCATAGCGTCATTTGCGTCCATGTTCCCAGTTACATATTTTATTACAGAGCCTAAGCCGTTGAATAGTCCTCGTTTTGTACGTTTATATGGATTTAATGTCTGTAGTTTGTTTTCGAGTCCCTTAAGTTTCATCTTACAAATTTTAGCAGCATCTATTAGAAGGCTATTTTTTTCAAATTTGTCTACGATAGTAATTAATTTTGAAGTTTGCGAATTATAATTGTCCAAGTCTATTATATGAATGAAATTGAAATAACTTTCAATCGTTCTCGCGTGTCCAATCTTCAAGGCTATCATATTCTGGTCTTCGTCAAAATTTTGTATTTCCAAGACTTGTCCATAAGCAAAGGCTATTCTAAAGGTAAATAATTGTTTATTATTTTCGTGGTCTCAGTTAAATTTTTGATTTGTGTAATTTTTTGTCTTTAGTAGTTTGTAAAGTAACGTCATTATCTTTTAATACTTTATGTTTTGAGAATCGTGCAGTTATTTTGTTTCTCCTACATTCTTTTCTATATATATCCTCTTCTTTGTTCCTACGCTCTGGAGGTTTCCTAGATTTATTAAGACGACTAATAATTTTTAATTTAGCTTTCATAACTTTTTCTTTAATTATGGGGTATAGTTTTTCTTTAAATTCATTTAACTTAACTAAAAATTCGTGTTTGTTGTCGTATTTTATGTCTCTTGAGAAATTATACGGTCTTCCAAAGAATATCTCATATGGTGTAAATTTTGTAGATGAATGGATTATATTATTGTAAGTTATGAACGTCTCATCTAATATCTCTTCGTGATCTAATTCCAATTTCTTGGATTTTCTGGTTGTCATTATAATTCTGTATATTTCAGTTAGGGTTGAATGAAGTCGTTCTACTGGAGAGTTGCTACTGGATTGTTGAAATGATGTTAAGTGAAGTATAATTTCATATTGTCTACAAAAATCTTTAAAAATGTTAGATGTAAATTGGTACCCTGATCACAAACAATTTTCTTAGGTATTCCCGCAAGGTTCATAAATGTTTTTAAAGCTTTAAGCACACAAACGCTTGTTCTTGATGGTAATGTATAGCCTGTCGCATATTTAGAAAATTTATCGATGATGGTCAAAATACATTTACTATTTATAGTATATATGTCAATGTGCAAAATTTGAAGAGGTTCGTTTGGTGTTTCTGTAACTTGGAATTCTAATTTTGGTGGATGTCTGTCATATTTGAATGTATTGCAAATTTCACAATTATTTAAAGTTTTATTTATTATAGATTGCATAAGGGGAAAATAATATTGTCTCTTTAAGTATTCATAAATTTCGGTAATTCCTCTATGGTTCCTATTTTCATGACAGGTACGAATTAGTTCAACTTGCTTATCATTGTCAGTTACATCTGATAGGATTTTAGTGCATCGGACAATACGAAATTGTTTTCCATTTGAAAAGTATTTTGAGTATATCAGTTGAATAGTTCTGAAGGTTGGTTCATCGGAGAAAATGGCAGTTAGTTTACCTGAGGGTATAAATTTTTTGAAAATCTGAACTATTGTGTCTTGAGAAAATTCTTTTTCTCTTATAGTTCTACGTTGTTTGTTTCTAAAGATGGTTTCAACAGTCATACTGGGTTTTTTGTCAGATCTTTCTAATAAAAGTTGCAAGTTGAATTCATTTAAAGGTTTTTCTGAGATTGGTATGCCATCATTCACATTTTCTTTACATGAATGTATTGTAGACAGTTCTTCCGAATCACACAAATTTATATCAGCGGTTTTATCATGGTCTAATTTTTATCCTGCTCAATGCATCTGCGTTACTGTTCAATTTTCCTTTTTTGTATACGATCTCGTAGTCATACTCTTCCAACTTCAGGCGCCATCTCACCAATTTCGAATTGGGCTCCTTGAGACTCATTAGTCATGTAAGTGGTCTGTGGTCAGTAATTATTTTAAATTTACGACCGAAGAGATATGGGCGGAAATATTTGGTTGCCCACACTATAGCTAAAAGCTCTTTCTCAATAGTGGAATAGTTAATCTCACTCTCAGAAAGAGTCCTACTTGCGTAGCAAATAGGTTTGTCACTACCTATGTGACCTTGAGAAAGGACTGCACCAAGCGCAATGTTACTTGCGTCTGTTGTGAGTAAAAATGACTTTGTGAAATCAGGGTATTGCAGTATTGGATCGTTCATTAAAATGTTCTTGCATGTTTCGAAAGCTTCTAGGTATCTGGCGTTTAGTGTTATGCTTCTGCCCTTTTTAAGCATTCTGTCATTGGTTTTGCAAGTCTTGCCAGGTTCGGGATAAACTTCCTATAATAACTAAGTAGGCCTATGAACGATTTTATTTCACGATTAGTTCGTGGTATTGGAAATTTCTGGATAGCTTCTATTTTTGTCGGATCCGGTTTTATGCCTTCCGTCGTGACTACATGTCCTAAAAAAGCAATTTCTTTTCGCATAAACTCTGATTTGTCCATCTGGAACTTAAAATTTGAACATCTTAACTTTAGAAAGACTTTTTCTAGATTCTCAATATGTTCTTGGAGGGACGTCGAAAATATAATAATGTCATCTAAATACACTAGACAGATTTTTCCAACTAAATCATTTAGGACATTATCCATGACCCTCTGGAAAGTTGAGGGTGGGTTTTTTAATCCAAAAGGCATTCTCACGTATTTGTAGTGACCCCCTTCCACAGTAAAGGCTGTTTTTGATATGTCCCGTGGATCCATTTCAATTTGATGGAAGCCGCTTGCTAAGTCCAAAGTCGAAAAGTAAAGGCATTTGCCCAGTTTGTCCAAGATCTCAGATATGTTCGGGAGTGGGTACCTGTCCGAGATGGTTTTCTCGTTCAACTTCCTATAGTCAATGACCAGTCTCCATTTCGTTTTCCCCGATGCGTCCTTCTTTTTTGGAACAATCCATACATAATAATCCCTTGCTCCAACATCTCTGATATCTGTCTTTGAACTTCCTCTTTGTGAACGAAAGGATCCTGTAAGACCTAGTATGGATAGGAATATCGTCCGTCGTCCTAATTCTGTGTTTTATTTCATTTGCAAACGTCAACTTTTCATCCTCTCTATAAAAGATATCACTATATTTAGTACATAGTTTCAAAAGTTTATGCTTTTCTTCGCCATTCAGATGTTCCATTCGGAGTAAGTCAGATAAATTTTGCAATTCTTTCATTGTTTGATTTGCAATGCATATTAAAGTTATTAAGTTCGACGAAGTTTTCTGAATCATACGGACTCGTTTTCAGGGGTTGCTCTAAGAAAATTGTTTGGTCATTCCCGTGGGGTTAACTACTTCTATTGTACTAAACCAGTCTTTCAAAATATATGCCTGGAGAAATAATTAAGCCGTTGTCCAAAGTTATTGTATTTATCATAATATCTCCTTCCTTAGAATCAACTGGCAGTTTTACGATTTGTTTCGAATTTTCCTCTATTGTGAATTTATCAGAGGAAAAATTTGGTTTCATTTTAAGAGGTATTGTAATATTATATGTAATTAGTATTTTATTTTCAAGATCAATTTTAGCTTTAATTTTTGTCAGAAAATCTAAGCCTAACAGTCCGTCAAAATATTCATGGAATTTAAAAACTAAGAATGTAAGAGTTCCTGTTTTCCTAATTTCTTTGAAAATAGTCAATGTCACTTGCTTGTCAATTATATATTTATGTAAGATGGTAGATATAGTTATTGGAATACATTTCTTGATATCTAAGGGATTTATAAATTCCGGGTTTATAAATGAAGAAGAAGCTCCGGTATCTATTAGGAATCTTAATTGTCTGCCAAATGGAGACCTTATATTGATATAGGGAAAAATACTACCATGTTTATTGCAGTCTATATATCCTGTTTATTTCTTGAGGCTAATTGTAAAAAATCCTGATTATCGTCAATATTGTAATTTTCATATTGGTCCAGGTTTATCTTGTTAGCGTGGTCAAGACATGGGACAGAGCTTTTTTCGAAGACTTCTAAATTCGTTAATATTATTCATTTCATTCCTATTTGTTATCCTACTAAATTGAGTGCTTGGGCTAGTTTTAAATTTATTTGTGCCTTTTTGAAATTTTGAAAATCCACTACCGGTATCCATAGGTTCTGGTGGAGGCTGTGATTGCCTCCAATTTGTTTGTCTCGAAAAATTATCGAAGCGTTGGCTGGGTTTAAAATTTGAAAAATTCTCGCGATGTACTTGGGAATTTTGGAGTAGCAAATTACGATTCTGATTGTTTGAGTTTGACTCAAAATTATTGTTATTAACATAGTAAAGTCTGGTTGAAAAATTAGAATATCTTTTAGGTTGGTAATAATTTTCTTGTCTTGGTGCATTATTTACAAAATTTTGTGGATATTTAGGATATGGATTATATTGGTAATTTGGTCTCCATTGAGGATATTTGGGTTTATTCAAATTGGACCTAATATAATGAATATTCTGTTCTCTGATGCAGTAGTCAAGGGCAATCGGCAATTATTCTGGTCTCATTGCTCTAATCGTAGATCCCATAGGTTCCCGTAAACCCGACAAAAATGAGTTAAGGCACATTTCAGAAAATAGATTTCTCTTTGCATTAATTACATTAGTGTCGGACTCATGGATTAATAAATTATTAGACAAGGCTGATTGGATTTCCATTATTTCGCTGTAATATTTTTCGATCGGTTTGCCGTATTGTTTTAAACAATGAAGATCTCTAATTAGGGATGTTTCTGTCCTTTTATCTGAATAATGCGATATCAAGTTTCCTCTGATCTCATCCCAATTGAGGGATGTGCCATACATGTTTAAGACTTCGTTGGCTTGACCATCTATTTTATTTCTTATGGCCCTCAAGAGGATTAGTCCATGAGGAGTGTTATCTGCTCCACTAATGTGAAGGAGTATTTCTTCCACATTACTAATGAATTCGTGGAGCAATCTTGGATTACCATCAAATTTGGGTAGGTCCTTGATTGCATCTGGAATTCTAAGTGAGTTAAAAATGTCGATATTATTCATGTTGTTACTATTAGTTGTCGTTTGAGTCCCTGATATACTTGGAACTTCTGTATTTGAAAGCATATTAAAATTTAATGTACTGTCCTCGGATATAACGGGTAGGCTTCTGGACTTAAAAATCTTAAAACTTTTAGGATATGGAAAATATCTAGATTTACTACTCATCAAAAATAATTTGTTTTATTTACGTAAGATAATTTGGTTCCGATTGATAGGAATTTGGAATCAAATAATGCCTACACAAAAATAATATGTAATTAATTTTTTATTAAACTTTTTCTACTTTTCCACTTCTTCCTTTTCCTTTTTAGTTTTATTGATTTTGGTAATGTATGTTTAAATTGTAAAGATTGTATATATACATATTTTTTTTTTTTTATGATCCTTCTTATCTTTCTTTTGAATTAATATATTTATATAATTTTTCTTATTTCATCTCTTTTCACAACTTTCACTTTATCTACATAGGAGTATGTTAACTATTGGTTTGTTTTTTTTTTGGTCTTTGCAATCTTTCTTTTGAATTAATATATTTTTATTAAAAAAAAAATTTTCTAATTTCATCTACTTCCGCAATGTACATATATTAACTTTTCTTCGATTTTTTTTTTTTTTTTTTTTTTTTTTTTTTTTTTTTTTGTTTTGATCTTTCCAATCTTTCTTTTGAATTAATATATTCTCATTCCAAATTTTCTAATTTCATCTACTTTCGCAATATATTTATGCACATACATATGTTAACTTTTCTTCAATTTTTTTTTTTTTGTTTTATTTTTTTTTAATATTATGTTTTTTTATTTTTATTATATATATATATGTAATTCAATAACCGCTCATTTACTTACAGAGCCCCTATGAGAATGGTATGCATGAGGGGTGTAGGTCCTTTTTTCCAACGGTTCACTTATCTCCTTGTGGCCTTATACCAATGTGCTCTTGGTATTTGTTTTCCGTCCGATATTCCCTCGGATTTAGAACAGGCAGCCCCTTATGTGGTCCAAGGATTCACAAAGTTTCATTTCGTTAGCACTCTTAGCTTCGACTCGAACCGTTGGCTTTTCGACTGCGCCAGTTATGTTTCTATGTTCCTTCGTTAAATAAAACACCTTATCGCTTTGAAGGTTACACCAATAATGAAATTTATTTTTAAAATTAACTTTACATGAAGGTAAATACGAAAAAGAAATTTGATGAGTCAAGTAAAAATTAAAACAATAATAATTGTATAAAAGTTGGTAAACAGGAAGTAAGTATCAATTACAATTGTTGCAATGTTTTAAATTTGATGAGTCAGTAAAAATAATAAAGTACAATATTTAAATTTGATTCACATGAAGGTAAATAAGTAAAAGTAATTTGATGAGTCAATAAAAATAATAAAATAATTGTATAAAAGTTGGTAAACAGGAAGTAAGTATCAATTACAATTGTTGCAATGTTTTAAATTTGATGAGTCAGTAAAAATAATAAAGTACAATATTTAAATTTGATTTACATGAAGGTAAATAAGTAAAAGTAATTTGATGAGTCAATAAAAATAATAAAGTACAATATTTAAATTTGATGAGACAATAAAAATAATAAAGTACAATAAGAAAATAATAATTGTTGTTATTGTTTTATAGGTGTCTTCTGGGTTTTGGTGCAGGTTGATGTGACGATGTAACTCCTGCAACAGCTTGAAAGAAGAGATATGCTTGCGTATTAAAGAGCGTTGTATCACCAAAACAGCTCAATCACTTGCTTGAGCCTGTCTAGTTTTTAAATAGATTTAAGATTTTATAACTTATTGTTAGGCTTAAAGAAAAAGCAGACCCAATAAATAAAATAATTTTGAAAAAAAAGCACTTCTACCGATAGGAATTCTTCTATGTTGAGTGGTGTGGATGACGGTTGTAGGAGGGCTGGTAACGATGTTAACATTGCTTACGTTGTTATACAAAATGATGAATGTCCCATTTAAAAATGTATATTCGTTGTTAATTGAAATTTCCCCATTGTATTTGTTTAGTAGTAGTATTCCAGGTCGCATTTCCTCTATGGTTGGGATATGCTGGTTGTTGACCTCCGTGCAGTTTGGAAAACGACTTTTAAAAGATTATTTATACATGATACTTAAATCTACGACAATATTACTTAAACATATTTGTAGAGAATTATATTTTTTACAAAAAATTTTTATTCCATAAATTTTCTTTTCGAAATATAGAATTGTATTGAAATTTATTTTATTAATTCTCCCATTATTATTTACAGCTCTAATGTCTAAAGTTTTACAAATTTGATTATATACGGTTGGGAGGCTCACAATATAAATTATAATTTTGCCATTAGTTGCAATTTTTATTTCGGAAAGTTCGAGTGATTCGTCTAGATGTACATATGGGATATCGTTATTGTCTATTACTTTCTTTGCAATATTTGTTTCTGCATTTGATAAGATAATCGAATTTATTTATATTTAAAACTTCTTCTTTAATTATTTCTAATTTATATTTTAGCTGTAAGAATGATTCTATTCTGGAAGAGAATGTCAGTACATAATTCGTTATGTATCCTACCTTTGTGAATTATTTGTCCTTTTTCAGTTAACACGGTAATATTTCTGCCTTCCTTAACTATTTCCTTACTGTAGGGCTAGCTTAGTTCCTAGTCTCCTATTTTGCTTAACAAATATTATTTGTCTTGGTAGATATGCTTTTATTTCCTTCTTATTTTTATTATGGTATTCGATATCCTTTCTTTGTTTCTGAGCTAATTTTTCTAAGTTGCTTTGTCTAGTCCTTTCTATGTCTTCGGGGGTAAATGTAATATTTCTATGAAAAAATAGGGCTACCGGTCTTTTAAGTGTTGTGGAATGAACTGAATGATTATATTCAGATACTGTTCTTTCTAAAAGTTCTTCAAAATTTCTGTGTTCACCGTTTTCTTTTATGCAGCGAATTATTTCGATTAATGTAGATTGGAACCCTTCCACTTATCCGTTAGCTTGGCTTTTGTATGGACAAGTAGTGTAAACTTCTATTCCTAACTCGTTTTTCATCATACATTTTAAAGAGGTTGAGTTGGCTCATTGTCGATAACTATTAATTTTGGTACTCCGAAGAAAAATATAATATCTCTTAATCAGAGATAAAGAGATGTTTAACTCCTCTCTCACTGGAAGTGTGAAAACAATTGCTAAACGTCAAGACCACCTAAACTTAGACAGTTGATCGAGTTCAGGAGGTTTTGACGTTTAGGAATTGGAAACGAGCGATGGCCAGACTGAAATCTTACCAAAAAAATATGTAAACGGAGGGATTAGTTGCATCGTTCAAGACCACTTATAAAAATGAAAATTAAATAATTTTGTAAAATTTAAAGATATTTGATGAAACGTTTTGTAATTTGAAGCATCTTAGTTTTATTTTCAATGGAAAATGATTAAAAACGTTTAATGATTGAGAGCTAACAAGCTTAAATCCAATTATTGGGCATTGAAAGGACAAAAGTCAGTTGTTATAATATTCTTTAAAAAGATTTAAATAGTTTCTCCATATAATAAATAACCGCTATATAGTAATTTTTATTCATACTAAATGTTGGGTGTTTTAATTTAAATGCCCAAAAATTGTAATTTTGTTCAATCTGGCCATAATGGAAAATGTTATAAAAAACGCTAATTTTGAAGCGCTCTCACACTGGAATAAGTTTAACAACCCTTTATTCCTGCCAGTGGCTATGGGAAAGCAAAACAGTCGCAGAGATAAAGAGATGTTTAACTCCTCTCTCACTGGAAGTGAGAGAGCAATTGCTAAACGTCAAAACCACCTAAACTTTGACAGTTGATCGAGTTCAGGAGGTTTTGACGTTTAGCAATTGGAAACGAGCGATGGCCAGATTGAAATTTTATCAAAAAAATATGTAAACGGAGGGATTAGTTGCATCGTTCAAGACCACTTATAAAAATGAAAATTAAATAAATTTGTAAAATTTAAAGATATTTGATGAAACGTTTTGTAATTTGAAGCATCATAGTTTTATTTTCAATGGAAAATGATTAAAAACGTTTGATGATTGAGAGCTAACAAGCTTAAATCCAATTATTGGGCATTGAAGGACAAAAGTCAGTTGTTATAATATTCTTTAAAAAGATTTAAATAGTTTCTCCATATAATAAATAACCGATATATAGTAATTTTCATTCATACTAAATGTTGGGTGTTTGAATTTAAATGCCCAAAAATTGTAATTTTGTTCAATCTGGCCATAATGGAAAATGTTATAAAAAACTCTAATTTTGAGGCGCTCTCACACTGGAATAAGTTTAACAACCCTTTATTCCTGACAGTCGCATGCAAACCAGAGATAAAGAGATGTTTAACTCCTCTCTCACTGGAAGTGAAAGAACAATTGCTAAACGTCAAAACCACCTAAACTTTGACAGTTGATCGAGTTCAGGAGGTTTTGACGTTTAGCAATTGGAAACGAGCGATGGCCAGATTGAAATCTTAGCGAAAAAATATGTAAACAGAGGGATTTGTTGCATCTTTAAGACCACTTATAAAAAATGTAAAACAATGAAAATTAAATAAATTTGTGAAATTTAAAGGTATTTGATGAAACGTTTTGTAATTTGAAGCATCGTAGTTTTATTTTCAATGGAAAATGATTAAAAATATTTAATGATCGAGAGCTAAAAAGCTTAAATCCTATTATTGGTTATTGAAAGGACAAAAGTCAATTGTTATAATATTCGTTAAAAAGATTTAAGTAGTTTCTCCATATAATAAATAACCACTATTTAGTAATTTTTATTCGTGCTTAATGTTGGGTATTAGGTTGATAAATGCCCAAAAATTGTTATTTTGTTCAATCTGGCCATAATGGAAAATGTTATAAAAAACGCTAATTTTGAGGCGCTCTCACACTGGAATAAGTTTAACATCCCTTTATTCCTGATGCAAACACTTGGTCAAGCAACATCACGCTGCGCTATTTCAAATATACAGTGAGAGCTAACAATGTTTATGCGCGAATGGGAAGAAGATTTTTTCTTTATAGAAAATTTGGATGGAAGAGCACAATGTCTTATTTGTTACGACATTGTTGGTCGCAATTCTAATTTTGTTTAAGCCGACATTATTTCTCTTGCCATACAAATTTTAATTTTTTTACTGGAGGTGAGCGGAAGCTAATGCTTTTGCAATTGCAAGCATAATTTTTTTTTAAATTCATTGCAAATGATAATAATAATGATACTGAAACTGATAATGGTAAAAATAATAATAAAGATATTGATTTGCCTTTAATAAAGGCATCTTTTACTGTTGCGTTGGCTTTGGCAAAGCAGTGTCGCCCATTTGAAGATGGCCTTTTTTTCTTAAATTTGTCTTCAAAAGTTTTGAAATGTTTTGGTGAAAAAGGGCAAAAACTTTTTAAAATCATAGAAAAATTACCTTTATCTCGTCGTACCATCACACGTAGGACTGAAGATATAAGCAAATTCATCCACTCTGAGACTAAAAATAGATTGCTAAATTGCAAAATATTTTTCTCTCAGTTTGGATGAGAGTACTGATCTAAATAGTATTTGTCAACTAATAATTTGTGTAAAAACTGTCGATCAAAACTTTCAAACTTTCGAAGAAATTTTTGATGTTATTGCTTTGCATAGCACTGTAACCGGTGAAATTTTATACAATGTTTTGGTTGAGAAAGTCTTCTGCTTCGTTGATAAAAATAAATTAACCGGAATTTGTATACTTATACACAGATTATCATTTAAGATTTAAAGATTTTGAAATTATAAAGAATATAATAGATCTGCACGAATATACCCTTATCTGCGATATTGAAAAGCAAGACCCTGAACTGCAACCAGAGTTAGTTAACATGAGACAAGATTTCTCAATTCCGTTGCTAACTGGCGAACAATTTTGGAGGGCAATCGACGAAAAGAAGTATCCAAAGACAAAGGATCAGATTTACAGACTGAATTCTATGTTTGGATCGACATACAACTGTAAATCTGCCTTTTCGTCGATGAAACTTATACTTAACAAACAAAGAAAAAGAATGACGGACCAGCATTTAGCAGACCTCCTCCGGATTAAGACCTACGAAGGAGAAATATACATAGATAGTCTTATTAAATAATAATAATAAGATTATAATATAATAATATAATATAATAATGATAATAATGATAATAATATAATAATGAGATAATAAGAACAAAAAGTAATAACAATAAATAATAATCTTGGATAGCACATTTGTACGTTAACTTGCAAGACTCAGTGTACACTGTTGTTGTGCCGAACATGCCGGACATGCTCAAATTCGTGCTTTCGCTGCTTCACACACAAATAGTAATAGTATGCGTGTACAAATGTAACAATATGTGTGAGTGCCCACCTCTGTATTAAATATATCGATATGGACTGTGTGTCCTAGATATGTTGGTAATGGAGTTTCTGCAATTTTCGGTTGATTGGGATGTTTTTCTTACTTATTTTTTTTACAAACGGTGCAGTTGGCTATTATTCGTTTTACTTTATTTAACATACCGGGAAAATATAAATAGGAAATATAGAATTTGTGTTTAATTCCTATGTGCTCTTAGATGTTCTTTTAATATGACGTTCTCCTGTTCTTGTTCGTTACGAATATCTTCAACTAATTTTTAGGTTTTCGGCTTTTAATGTTACTAAAATGAATAGGATAGATATTTTGTATCACACCCATTATCCTTTCTTCTGTATGAATTCAATTTATAACAGATGGGTTAAGGTATCGTTTCATGTAAGAAATCAATAACTGTTCGTTATACTCTGGTTCTGTAATTAAATGTTTATGAACGGTTGGAAAAATTATTTTAAATTGATATGAAGATATTTCGTCAAGCTTGAAAAAAATTTGGTTTTTAAAACATTAATTGGAACTTGTGTGCAAGGGATTAAATTATGACTTGAGATTTCATCGCTATGAATCTTAGGTGTGAGTGCAACTACATTTGTTTTACCAGGTTTGTAAGTTAGTACGTAGTTATATTCTTCTAAATGGCTTTCCATCGCTTCATTTTACTATTGGTATTCTTATGGCTTAGGGCCATAAGAAATTATTTTTGAAAATTTTTATTTTTTTTAACCGTAATTTCTAAGTGACCATATTGTAGAAGGTATTTATTTCTCGTTGATACTATAGAGCTCTTCGGCTTTACTTAAAGTTCTTGAAATGAAAGGGATTGGTCTACCGCCTTGCGATAGGACGGAACTTAATTGGATGCGCTAAAACTATATCTTTGGATACTAAAGTGTACTTTTTATTTTAATAAATGCTTCTAAGGCCTCGTTCTCTAATTCTATTCCTATTTTCTTCGTGTTCCGTTTGAACACATGACCGGCTTCTCCTCATAGCAGTGCTGTTAATGGTTTAGCTATTTTCACATAATCCTGGATAAATCGTCGGTAGTAACCTGACATACCTAGAAAGAGAGTATGGGACTGGAAATTTGAGTGTTTGTGGAACTGGACATTTAGCCACCGATTCTACTTTTTCGGGATTGGTTTTCATCCCTGATCTGCGTACATATCCTAAAAATTCTACTTCTTTCTTTGCAAATGAACATTTGTCTAGTTGAATTTTCATGTTTGCATTTTCTAAAGTTTGGAATACTAATTCTATATTTTTAAAGTGTTCTTCTTCGTTTTTGCCGAATATTATTACATCATCGATGTAAACATAGCATCTTTCTCCTATATGTTGACGAAGGATATCGTCTAGTGTAGACCAAAAGGTAAGAGGAGAAATTCATATTATCCGTTGCTTGCGGAAAATGCTGTTTTTTTCTATATCTGACTCTGATTTATTATTTCCCAGATTTGCAAGCACTTCGTTGATTTCTGCTATATGGTATTTGTTGGGGATCGTAACTAAATTGAGTTTTTTTTCGCCAGAGGCATCTGAATTGTTGTTAACGTTTGGACACTTATTAATAATTTTATTAATTTTGTTTTGTTGTTGTAGTGGGAGATGTGAAATAGCGATTGCCATTAACTTCATGTGATATTCGCTGTTTTAACGTTATATTTATATTCTGGCAAATTGTCATTAAATTTGTATTGCTTTAAATTCTTTAAGTGTGTCATTGCCTACCATGCCGTGGAACGATCTTAGAGTTGGTAATATGAAGAATTTTATTATCCTAATGTTAGTCCGAAAATGTCTACAAAGGTGTGGTAGACAGTTTCAATTGTCCCGGCAACTGATTTTACCGTAAAGGGCTTTTCGTTCAAACTGGATTTCTAATTCTAGTTAATTGAATATAATTCTTATTAGATCCCGTATCAATCAGAAAATCTACTGTATCTTCGCGCCTTGTTTAAAATTCGTAATAAGGCAGCGAAGACGGCGCTTATCTAAAAAAATTAATAGCATCAAGCTCATTTTGACTTGCCTTATGGTAATTGTGGTGGGAAATGTCATCATATATTCCATTCGGATCTAATTCTACCGTGTTGGTAAAGAAATTGAGTTGTATTTTATTTGGAGGGTGAGTCAGTTGTGCGGAAATCGAACGTTTCGGTGGTCGATTGTCCTGGAATGTATTGGGTATATTCTGGTAATTAAGCTGTCTTGATTATATTGACTGGTCTACTTCCAT
Source organism: Bactrocera tryoni (assembly GCF_016617805.1). Classification (NCBI taxonomy): domain Eukaryota; kingdom Metazoa; phylum Arthropoda; class Insecta; order Diptera; family Tephritidae; genus Bactrocera; species Bactrocera tryoni. Next base: position 22,045,687 of record NW_024395977.1, read on the forward strand.
CGGGGTCGGTGGTAAGTTCGGTCTGTTGTTAAAGGAGATATTTCCCCCAGTATTATGGGGGTTGTTCGTGTAATTATTGAACCTAGGCATGAATCCTTGATTATTTTGCATATAATTGGAAATCTAGACATGAAATTTTGTCTAATATATGGGATAGGTGTTGGTAAACTTTTTGGTAGAAGGTCGAAATGTCAGCGTGGCGTTGGACCAGAATGGTCCTCTGGGTATTTTTTTTTTTGTAAAAGCTTACAGTAATTTAAGACCTGTTTTTCTCTCTTTTTGTATCCAATAATTAAATTTCTTATTCTTTGTAATAACAATGCAATACAACAATTCACCACCTTCGAGGGGACCCTCCAGAGATCAAACATAATATTAACCACTTTTTGACTTAAAACGTCTCTGCGATTCACCACCTTCGGGGGACCCTCCGGTTCTTATAATAAATACCAATATAACCTAAAAACCAAAAAAAATAATAAAATAAAAATATAAAAATATATAATCAAATAAGTAATAAAATGAACAACCTAAACAACCTTATTCGTCCACCAATAATAAATATCCCATCCGTACCCTCTCCTGCTAATACACCAATTATAGAGCAAGTAAACGCAACACCAGAATTTATTATTATTAAATTATCTTTATTAATGCCGTGTGTTTGCGGGAATAGAGTTGACCGTGCTCAGCCCAAGATTAGTTGCCATAAATGCAATCAAATTTTTCACTTGTCGTGTGTGAATTTATCACAGGCTGATGTAGATTTCTTGCTGAAATCTAAAAATGCTTTTTACTGTAAAGTGTGTGCGGTAGTTCGGAGAAATTCCATTCGTTCGCCGCCTGCGTCGCATCAGTGCGCAATGCTCAGTGCACTCATAATTTAAGTTCGCAACAACAAAATGCTGTACAATCGAACGGTGAAGTAACTGAACCTTTGTTGGAGCATAACAAACATAATAAAGAAAATGTAGTGCTTAATTCTCTTTTATTGGAAGTAAGTTCACTGAGAAGTGAACAAGCGAAGGCGCTCACGTTAATACAGCAATTATGTGATGATCGTAATTCGTTAATCGCTAAGCTTAACGAACTCAAATCAGAGATCTGCAATGTGCATAAGAAATTGTCCGATAATGGCAAGTTCTCTGCACCAGCTTCGAATGTTATCTCTGCTGCCAACCCCTCTCTCACTGCTGCGACTGCTGTTGGTACAAGTGACTCTACAATCGCTGCTCCGTCTAACGCTGCTGTTCCTGCTGATAATGTGTGTGGGAATTATCTCGCTCCCACTACACCGAAGGCACTCTCTGCAGCTTCAACTACTGCTAAATTTTCGGGAAATCCAATCGAATACAGTTCTTGGAAGAAGAGCGTTGATAGAATTTTAAAATTGTATGAACCTATCAGAGGAAGAGCTAAATATTTTGGTATTATAAATTCTATAAGAAATAAAATAACTGGAACTGCTGATAATGTTTTGGAGTCGTATAATACTCTACTAAACTGGAACAGCATTTCACGTTGTTTGACTCTGCATTATGAAGATAAGCGAGATCTCGACACACTTGAGTACCAAATGATTACTCTCGTTCAAGGCAACAAAACGGTCAAACAATTCTATCAAGCCGTGTATTTTTTTTCCAAAATTATTTTATTTATTGTATCTGCTTTTTCTTAAAGCCTAACAATAAGTAATAAAATCTTAAATCTATTGAAAAACTAGACAGACTCAAGCAAGTGATTGAGCTGTTTTGGTGATACGTCGCTCTTTAATACGCAGGCATATCTCTTCTTTTAAGACGTGTTTGATCGCAAGAATGTACCAAAGCATTAGCCAAAGGGTTTGGGTGATCTCGGAGTTTAGATATATATATATATATATTTATTTCTGCTGTCTTCTACTTCTTTTTTTACCATATGAATACCAAGGTCTTTATGGATATTTTCGTTACGCATGTACCATGGTGAACACGTGATTGTTCTAAGCATTTTTTATTGGAACCTTTGTATTAGATCAATATTAGTTGTACAGGTCGTACCCCACAGTTGAATGCCATACATCCAAATCGGCTTTATGACCGCATTATATAAAAGCACTTTGTTGTCTAGGCTAAGTTTGGAGTTTTTATTTAAAAGCCAATTTAAATTTGCAGCTCTAATCTTGATACATGTTATTTTACTAGAAATATGTTTTCTCCACGTGAGCCTTCTATCTAGGTGAATACCAAGATATGTTACTTCGTTCGCTTGTGGTACTAAAATATTGTTTATTTTTACTGCCGGGCATATCTTTGGTCTTAGCGAAAATGTAATATGCTTATACTTCTGTTCGTTCACGTTTATACGCCAGTTCGCTAGCCACTCTTCGACAGAACTTAAATGTTTCGCTAATATTCGTGATGCTGAAATGTGGCATTTGTTACGGCTCACTATAGCTGTGTCATCCGTAAAAGTTGAAGTTAATACATTATTAGCTGTCGGAAGATCTGCTGTATATATGATGTATAGTATTGGGCCTAAAACACTGCCCTGGGGTACACCAGCCCTTATCTGTCGTTCATCAGATGTAAGATTCAAGGTTTTATACAATTCTAAAGGTAGAATTTTTTTAATCTTATATAAAAGACCTTCGTGTCACACCTTATCAAATGCTTGAGCTACATCTAGAAATATTGCTGAGTAGTACTCCCTGTGCTCAAATGCTTTCCCTATCTCGTTAGTAATTCTATTTACTTGCTCTTTTGTGCCATGTTTCGCACGAAATCCGAATTGATGCATTGGTATTGTGTTATTTACTTGGAGGAAAGGAGTTATCTTTGATAGTAATACTTTTTCGAATACTTTTGAAAGACAGGGTAGAATGGTCTGTATGAAGACGGCTGTGTTAGGTCTTTCCCAGGTTTATCTATCAAGATAATCTGCGACTTTTTCCATGAAACTGGATAGTATCCGAAACTAAGAATTGCATTGAAGAGCAAAGAGAGCACCTCTACAGCAATAATTGGTAACTCAATTGGCATTTTTGGGGAAATTTTATCATGTCCCGGCGACTTTTTTGGATTAAGTTCTTTGATGATACCAATGATTTCAGAAGGTGAAGTTATAAGAGACTCGAGCGACTCTTTAGCTGTGTTGGGTAAGATTGACAGCTTAAAGTTGTTTTTTGGCAAATTGGGTTGAAATATCTTTTCTAGGTGACTTGCAAGGCAATAAGCCTTTTCCCCGTCACTTCGAGCCCAATTTCCACCAAAGTCTCATATAGGCATGTTGGAGTCAGTTGGTGGCTTCATGGACTTTTGGGCTTTCCAAAGGGAATTTTGCTTGTTTGAATTTGGACACAGCTTCCTTATATACATTTCTGTGTACAATTCTTCCTCACGTTTAAGCGCTTTTCTTAATTTACGTACAGCAGTTTTCAAACAAAAACCAACAGCAGCCTCGGATGAGAGACCCCCCTTTTGATGACGACCATGGCAAACGAAATAAGGACTACGAATTAAGGGCATGCACCTGGAATGTCCGGTCCCTTAATTGGGAAGGTGCCGCTGCCCAGCTGGTTGATGTCCTCGTAAATACAAAGGCTGACATCACCGCCGTCCAAGAAATTTGATGGACGCGAAAAGGACAGACACGAGTAGGTCCTTGTGACATTTACTACAGTGGCCATATAAACGAGCGCAAGTTTGGTGTTGGATTCGTGGTGGGAGAGAGACTCTGTCGCCGAGTACTATCATTCACTCCGGTGAATGAGCGTCTAGCCACAATCCGCATCAAAGCGAGGTTCTTCAACATATCGCTGATCTGCGCCCACGCCCTGACGGAAGAGAAGGACGATGTGCCCAAGGACGCCTTCTATGAGTGCTTGGAGCGCACTTATGAAGGCTGCCCCCGCCACGATGTCAAAATCGTGCTTGGCGACTTTAACACCAGGGTGGGCAAAGAAGGTATATTTGGCACTACGGTCGGTAAATTCAGCCTCCACGACGAAACATCCCCAAATGGGTTGAGGTTGATTGACTTCGCCGGGGCCCGAAATATGGTTATCTGTAGTACTAGATTCCAGCATAAGAAGATTCATCAAGCTACCTGGCTGTCTCCGGATCGAAAAACTACCAAACAGATCGATCATGTTGTGATAGACGGAAGACACGTCTCCAGTGTTTTAGATGTGCGTGCGCTCCGAGGTCCTAACATCGACTCGGACCACTATCTTGTTGCAGCTAAGATTCGCACCCACCTCTGTGCAGCAAAAAACGCGCGCCACCAAACACAAGGAAGGTTCGACGTCAAGAAGCTGCAATCACAACAGACAGCCGAACGATTTTCTACTCGGCTTGCACTCCTGCTCTCTGAGAGCACTCGTCAACAACTCGGTATAAGGGAATTGTGGGACGGCATTTCAAACTCCTTACGTACAACTGCAACCGAAACCATTGGTTTTCGGAAAGTGCAAAAGAACAGCTGGTACGACGAGGACCGCCGTGTCGCAGCGGAGAGAAAACAGGCTGCCTACCTCGCAACGTTACGATCGACCACTACACGAGCGGGATAGGATAGATACCGAGAGTTGAAGAGGGAAGCGAGACGCATTTGTAGACAAAAGAAGAAAGAGGCCGAAATGCGTGAGTACGAAGAGCTTGATAAGCTGGCCGACAGGGGTAATGCTCGAAAATTCTACGAAAAAGTGCGGCGGCTTACAGAAGGTTTCAAGACCGGAGCATACTCTTGTAGAACCCCCAAAGGTGATTTAGTCACTGATGCCCAGAGCATACTTAAATTATGGAGGGAACACTTCTCCAGCCTGCTGAATGGCAGTGAACGCACAACACCAGGAGAAGGAGAACCCGATTCCCCAATCGATGACGATGGAGCAGACGTTCCATTACCCGACCATGAAGAAGTTCGAATAGCAATTGCCCGCCTGAAGAACAACGAAGCGGCAGGGGCCGACGGATTGCCGGCCGAGCTATTCAAACACGGCGGCGAAGAACTGATAAGGAGCATGCATCAGCTTCTTTGTAAAATATGGTCGAACGAAAGCATGCCCAACGATTGGAATTTAAGTGTGCTATGCCCAATCCATAAGAAAGGTGACCCCAAAATCTGCGCCATTTACCGTGGGATTAGTCTCCTCAACATCGCATATAAGGTTCTATCGAGCGTATTTTGTGAAAGATTAAAGCCCACCGTCAACAAACTGATTGGACCTTATCAGTGTGGCTTCAGACCTGGAAAATCAACAACCGACCAGATATTCACCATGCGCCAAATCTTGGAAAAGACCCGTGAAAGAAGAATCGACACACACCACCTCTTCGTCGATTTCAAAGCTGCTTTCGACAGCACGAAAAGGAGCTGCCTTTATGCCGCGATGTCTGAATTTGGTATCCCCGCAAAGCTGATACGGCTGTGTAAACTAACGTTGAGCAACACCAAAAGCTCCGTCAGAATCGGAAAGGACCTCTCCGAGCCGTTCGATACCAAACGAGGTTTCAGACAAGGTGATTCCCTATCGTGTGGCTTTTTCAACCTGCTTCTGCAGAAAATAGTTCGAGCTGCAGAACTTAATAGAGAAGGTACCATTTTTATAAGAGTGTACAGCTGCTGGCGTATGCCGATGATATTGATATCGAACTCACGTCACTGTTGACAGTCATAACTTTGAAGTCGTAGATAATTTCGTCTATCTTGGAAACAGCGTAAACACCACCAACAATGTCAGCCTAGAAATCCAACGCAGGATAACTCTTGCCAACAGGTGCTACTTCGGACTGAGTAGGCAATTGAGAAGCAAAATCCTCTCTCGACAAACAAAAACCAAACTCTATAAGTCACTCATAATTCCCGTCCTGCTATACGGTGCAGAGGCTTGGACGATGTCAACAACCGATGAGTCGACGTTGCGAGTTTTCGAGAGAAAAGTTTTGCGAAAGATTTATGGTCCTTTGCGCGTTGGCCACGGCGAATATCGCATTCGATGGAACGATGAGCTGTACGAGATATATGACGACAATGACATAGTTCAGCGAAGTAAAAGACAGCGGCTACGCTGGCTAGGTCATGTTGTCCGAATGGACGGAAACACTCCAGCTCTGAAAGTATTCGACGCTGTACCCGCCGGGGGAAGCAGAGGAAAAGGAAGACTTCCACTCCGTTGGAAGGACCAGGTGGAGAAGGACCTGGCTACGCTTGGAATATCCAATTGGCGTTATGTAGCGAAAAGAAGAAACGACTGGCGCGCTGTTGTTAACTCGGCTATAATGGCGTAAGCGGTGTCTACGCCAATTAAGAAGAAGAAGAAGTTTTCAATTGAAGCTGAGTGGAGGGGTAGCGATTTCTCTGCCATTCTCGTCTTGCTCGTCTTTTTTCATTTACAAGAATTTCTATTTCTTTATTAGAGATTTTTCTGAAACCACGCGGATTATAGTTTTTGTTTGGTGTTGCTAAGACAGCTGCGCTGGTTATTATATCATTGACTTCTCTTATGCTTTCGTCAGTATCTCTTCCTGTATTTATTTTGTACTCAATATTAATGTGGCTACTGACGTATTTTTTATATTTTAGCCAATTCGTTTTATAAGAAGTTAGACCCACCTTTGGATTAACGAATATGGGTTGTTCACCTAACTTTATTAGTACAGGAGAGTGATCAGAAGATAGATCAGTACATGTATCAGCTGTTATGTGCGATTTATCTATATTTTTGATTACAGCAAAATCAATTAAATCTGTTATTTTTGCACGATCACTAGGCCAATACGTCGGCTTGCCAGGAGATATTATTTCGAGGTTATTGTGCCTATTTATAACAGTTTGATACAGCTGTCGTCCTTTCGGATTAATAAGACGTGAGCCCCAGTACGTGTGTTTTGCGTTGTAAACTCCACCTGCTAGAAATCTTTGACCTAGTGTTCCAAAAAAGTCTTTAAATTCGATTTCTGTAATTTTAAAACGAGGTGAACAGTATATAGCCGAAAGGTTTAAGTCGCAACCCCGATTTTTTAGTGATATTGTTGTAGCTTGTAACTGTGGTGTAGCATGAGATTATAGAGCATAGTGGTTTAAACGATTTCTAATCAACACTGCCGTACCACCATGCGCTTTACCATCCGGGTGATTTGTAACATATAGTCTAAATCCCGGTATACTGAAATTATTTTTATTTATTAGATGAGTTTCTGAAATAACCATTACATCTATATTCTTTTCAGACAGAAATCTGATAATCTCTAATTTATGTTGATTTTGTGATTTTATTAAATCTTGGATCATGTTTTGCATAGTAGACATAAATTGTGTCATACACTGTGTAAGATTTATAATCATAGTTTCAATGCCTCCATTTGGAGGATTTTGCGGCAGTTGCATTTGCACAGTGTTGCCTTTCACCACATTTGCATAGCTTCCTTACATATTATTATTGTTAGAAGAAATAGGATTTGAACTTTTTTCTGAGGTTGCTATAATTTCATTACGGGGTGTTTGTAACATTTGGTTACGACGTGCTTGAATGCCCTGTGACAACTTCGATTTCAAATCTTTATATACAGGGCAACCTCTGTAGTTAGCAGTATGATTTCCTCCCGCCATTGCTGCATTTTTTATTTAATTCTTCTTTCTTAAGGGTGCATTTGGAAGTGGGATGTAAATCACCACATACCACACAAACACTGCGTAGAGTGCAGTATGATTTAGTATGCCCATATTCTTGGCAGTTAGTACATTGTACCGGACCGTTTCTTTTATGTGGTTCTTCAACTGTTACTCTACGATGCAGCAAATATTTCAAATTATATATTGGATGGGTCGCATTTTTTTTAAGTTGATTCGAATTCGGCAACAATTCAATTTTACACATCGGCTGTGGCACTTTGTTTCTATTAAATATATTTACAACTGTTTTAATTCCAAAACCACATTCTTCCAATGCTTCTTTGACTTCACTAGCGTCTACGTCGGACTCTATACCCTTGATTACAACAACTAGGCCCTTAGAGCTCTTTAGTTGATACGAATAAAAATTCTTGTTTTTATTTGACAAAAATTTAACTATGTCCATAAAACTTTTTTCAGTGTAGGACTGAATTTTTGTTTCATCTATACTGCCTTTTTTCAAAGGCACTATAGGAAATTGTTAGTACCTACAATTTTACTTAATTCAGCAACGAGAGCATTACTGCTACGTTCGCGCAAATATATTGGAGGTGGTTTGGCATTAACGTCTGTGGTGGTACCCTTCGCATCGTCGTCTGATCCATTGCTTAGTAAGGCAAACCGATTGCCATTTAAAACCTCCGGTTTATTCTTGATTGGTGTACCGCCTTGAAATTTCTTGGGATTGACCGCTGACTTTGAAGGACTTAATTTCCTTTTTATGTTAATGTAGCGGTCAATGCCAGTGTGTACAGACTGGCCTTTTTTTATTGGTACATTCTCACCTTGCTTTATGTTGTTCTTCGCTGCCTGCGTTCTTGCTGGTACCTGCTTAGTTGTTGGAATGAAAGAACCAGTAGACCTACCACAGGCTTTATATCCGTGTACAAAATTAGAGAATCAAAACTTAAGGGCTCAGTATGCCAGACATACTAGTATTCTTCTTCTTAATTGGCGTAGACACCGCTTACGCGATTATAGCCGAGTTAACAACAGCGCGCCAGTCGTTTCTTCTTTTCGCTACGTGGCGCCAATTGGGTATTCCAAGCGAAGCCAGGTCCTTCTCCACTTGGTCCTTCCAACGGAGTGGAGGTCTTCCTCTTCATCTGCTTCCCCCCGCGGGTATTGCGTCGAATACTTTCAGAGCTGGAGTGTTTTCATCCATCCGGACAACATGACCTAACCAGCGTAGCCGCTGTCTTTTAATTCGCTGAACTATGTCAATGTCGTCGTATATCTCGTACACCTCATCGTTCCATTAAATGCGATATTCGCCGTGGCCACTGCGCAAAGGACCATAAATCTTTCGCAGAATTTTTCTCTCGAAAACTCGTAACGTCGACTCATCGGTTGCTGTCATCGCCCAAGCCTCTGCACCATATAGCAGGACGGGAATTATGAGCGACTTATAGAGTTTAGCTTTTGTTCGTCGAGAGAGGACTTTACTTTTCAATTGCCTACTCAGTCCGAAGTAGCACCTGTTGGCAAAAGCAATCCTGCGTTGGATTTGCAGGCTGACATTGTTGGTGGTGTTAATGCTGGTTCCTAAATAGACGAAATTATCTACAACTTCAAAGTTATGACTGTCAACAGTGACGTGAGAGCCAAGTCGCGAGTGCGACGACTGTTTGTTTGATGACAGGAAATATTTCGTTTTGTTCTCGTTCACTGCCAGACCCATTTTCTGTGCTTCCTTGTCCAGCCTGGAGAAAGCAGAACTAACGGCGCGGGTGTTGAGGCCGATGATATCAATATCATCGGCGTACGCCAGCAGCTCGAACTATTTTCTCCAGGAGCAGGTTGAAGAAGTCGCACGATAGGGAGTCGCCTTGTCTGAAACCTCGTTTGGTATCGAACGGCTCGGAGAGGTCCTTCCCGATCCTGACGGAGCTTTTGGTGTTACTCAACGTCAGTTTACACAGCCGCATTGGTTTTGCGGTGATACCAAATTCAGACATCGCGGCATAAAGGCAGTTCCTTATCGTGCTGTCCAAAGCTGCTTTGAAATCGACGAAGAGGTGGTGTGTGTCGATTCTTCTATTACGGGTCTTTTCCAAGATTTAGCGCATGGTGAATATCTGGTCGGTTGTTGATTTTCCAGGTCTGAAGCCACACTGATAAGGTTCAATCAGTTTGTTGACGGTAAGCTTTAATCTTTCACACAATACGCTCCATAGAACCTTATATGCGATGTTGAGGAGGCTTATCCCACGGTAAATGGCGCAGATTGTGGGGTCGCCTTTTGTGGATTGGGCAGAGCACACTTAAATTCCTTTGGTCCGACCATATTTTACAAAGAAGCTGATGCATGCTCCTTATCAGTTTTTCGCCGCCGTGTTTGAATAGCTCGGACGGTAATCCATCGGCCCCCGCCGCTTTGTTGTTCTTCAGGCGGGTAATTGCTATTCGAACTTCTGCATGGTCGGGCAATGGAACGTCTGCTCCATCGTCATCGATTGGGGAATCGGGTTCTCCTTCTCCTGGTGTTGTGCGTTCACTGCCATTGAGCAGGCTGGAGAAGAGTTCCCTCCATAATTTAGGTATGCTCTGGGCATCGGTCACTAGATCACCTTTGGGGGTTCTACAAGAGTATGATCCGGTCTTGAAACCTTCCGTAAGCCGCCGCATTTTTTCGTAGAATTTTCGAGCATTACCCCTGTCGGCCAGCTTATCAAGCTTTTCGTACTCACGCATTTCAGCCTCTTTCTTTTTCTGTCTGCAAATGTGTCTCGCTTCCCTTTTCAACTCTCGGTATCTATCCCATCCCGCACGTGTTGTGGTCGATCGTAACGTTGCGAGGTAGGCAGCCTGTTTTCTCTCCGCTGCGACACGGCACTCCTCGTCGTACCAGCTGTTCTTTTGCTCTTTCCGAAAACCAATGGCTTCGGTTGCAGCTGTACGTAAGGAGTTTTAAATGCCGTCCCACAGTTCCCTTATACCGAGTTGTTGACGAGTGCTCTCAGAGAGCAGGAGTGCAAGCCGAGTAGAAAATCGTTCTGCTGTCTGTTCTGATTGCAGCTTCTCGACGTCGAACCTTCCTTGTGTTTGTTGACTGCACAGAGGAGGGTGCGAATCTTGGCTGCAACAAGATAGTGGTCCGAGTCGATGTTAGGACCTCGGAGCGCACGCGCATCTAAAACACTGGAGACGTGTCTTCCGTCTATCACAACATGATCGATCTGTTTGGTAGTTTTTCGATCCGGAGACAGCCAGGTAGCTTGATGAATCTTCTTATGCTGGAATCTAGTACTACAGATAACCATATTTCGGGCCCCGGCGAAGTCAATCAGCCTCAACCTGAATTTACCGATTGTAGTGCCAAAGATACCTTCTTTGCCCACCCTGGCGTGAAAGTCGCCAAGCCCGATTTTGACATCGTGGCGGGGGCAGCTTTCGTAAGTGCGCTCCAAGCGCTCATAGAAGGCATCTTTGGTCACATCGTCCTTCTCATCCGTCGGGGCGTGGGCGCAAATCAGCGATATTTTGAAGAACCTCGCTTTGATGCGGATTGTGGCTAGACGTTCATTCACCGGAGTGAATGATAGTACTCGGCGACAGAGACTCTCTCCCACCACGAATCCAACACCAAACTTGCGCTCGTTTATATGGCCACTGTAGTAAATGTCACAAGGACCTACTCGTGTCTGTCCTTGTCCCGTCCATCGCATTTCTTGGACGGCGGTGATGTCTACCTTTATTTTCGCGAGGACATCAACCAGCTGGGCACCTTCCTAATTAAGGGTCCGGTCATTCCAGGTGCATGCCCTCAAATCGTAGTCCTTATTTCGTTTGCCATGGTCGTCATCAAAAGGGGGGTCTCTCATCCGAGGCTGATTGTTGATTTTCATTGGTAAGATTTTTTAGGTGGCGGGTTCCAAACCCAGCGCACAACCCTGCGGAGGGGATGTTTCGCCTTCTCACATTAGCTCGCCTTCGAACGGATGTTCTTAGGCTACCCAGAGGATACTTGGTCAAAGACCAGAAGTAGTGAGCTGCTTGAGCCATATGTAAAAGAACCGTTTCTGGCCACTCCCAAGTGAATGGCGATCAGAGAACTTTCCTCACTTGCGTGAACTTCTACACATGACTCCCCTCTTTAAATTTTATATATTTTGTTTTTTTTCAGATAATATAAATTTTTTCTTCCTATTTAATTATTCTTTATTTTCAGATATTAATAATTTTTTAATTAAATATATTTGTACATATACATATATTAAATATTTAGATAAAACTATAATTTTGTTAACAATAATTATTAGTACCAATACAATTAGAATTAATTCTGTAAAAATTTTATATTAAAAAAAGAAATAAAAAAATTTTAATGTAAAATGTTTGTCTAGAATTCTAAAAATATTTTAAATTAGGAATCAGAAAATGCAACCCTTTTTTTGTAGAACAATGTGTTTTTTACTGATGAAAGACAAGATCATGATATCAATAGTGAAGATGTTTTTTTTTTTTTGAAGTGAAACTTCTTTAGAATCGTTGTGGTTTCAAACCGGATGCAACGGAAAAAACGACAGGTAAGAGACACAAATACGAAAATGTGTAGGATGAGGCCAGGAAAGAATGAGACAGAAATGGACTTACTATTTTATATTATCGGCATATACATACATATATTATTTCTTTTCCACATTTGTCTGTATGTTTACGAAAGCATATGCGAGCCACATACATATGTACTTACATTCATAATAACAAGTGTCAAAGAGTCAATCTGTCGAAGCACTGACGCGACGACAAAGCGCCACAACGTTGTGTTGTTGGTAGAAAATCCGAGCTGTGCCGAAAGAAACTGACAAAGGATCGCCGATTGTTACCGCTAGCGTATATACATATGTACGTTTTTGTATGAGCTTGCATACATATCGACGCTGATTTTTGCGAGTCACGGAAATATGAAGAGAAATAAATATATGTATTTAAGGCATATAATGACCAGGGCCAACCAAAATATGCACCAAAAATGCAGTTTTAAGCGCTTAGATATGCACTAAAAAAGGCTGAAATATACTCGCAAATATGCACAATAAAAAAAATATTCAATCAATCAAAAAATTTTGTTTTATTTGTTTTAATTTTCATTGTTGTTAAAAAGAGAAAAATTGCATTGCACAGTTAAATGTTGCTTCAAATTTTCAAATAAAAGCGATCGTCGTTTTTCATTTAACAATGTGGTGTAAACGGAAAAAGATCTTTCAGTATTTAAAATTAGCAACTTCCAACGGTGTTAAAGAATCGATGAAGCTATCATTTTCCTTCGAGATATTGAAAATAATTCTTTTAATTTTGCATAAAGACTTCGTTTCTTTTTAGAACTGCATTTAATTTTTGCAAAAAGCGTTTATCCTCGATTTGTGTTAATGATTGATTTACAACTTCCATGACGTCAATACCTTCTTGCAAAGATAGGCCTTTTGTTTGCAGCTTTTCAATCCCTGCACAAAGGCAAGCAAAGTTTGATTTGATAAAAATAAGTTCATTTTTCAAGTTCTTATTTTTTAATATTTCTTTAGTTCGACGAATAACGTCTGAGTCGTCATTGCTGAGTTAATTAATTGCTGAATCTACGTCGTATAAATGATCGCAATAATATTCAACCGCATCAATCCATGTACCCCACCTTGTTATACAAGGTTGTGGGGGTAGTTTCAACTCTGGAAAGTCTGCCCTGAATTGACGGCGTCGAGACGGTGCCTTAAAACAAAAAATATTATTGGTAAATATTTACATAATAAGTTCAAATTGAGGTGATACCTTGCAATAGATTGATTTCACATTCGAAATAAGTGCATTGACGTCTGGAAATTCGAGTCGTACGAACTCCGCTATTCTATGCACGCCATGGGCGAAGCATGTGCAATGCAACATCTTTGGGTACAACGTCTTCATAGCCTTCATAGTTGCTAACATGTACGCCGCCGCATCCGTAACCGCAAATAATACTCTGTTGTACTGAATACCTTTAAAAAAGTAAAACTAGCATATTAAAGGAATATACATATAAAAAAAATATCTACCGTCCGGCCACAAAATATGCAGCGAATCATTCACGAATGCTGCCATCGTATTGGCATTAGCGGCTTCTACAGCGCCAGCGTTCAAAAGATAAGACTTTTTCGCACTTTCTTTGGTGCCATCCAAAATTCCAAAAATAAAATTCGCAATCAATCTCTGCTCAACGTCAGTCGTTTTGTCAATGGATATCCAAATGTTTTTGTCACCAACTGCGGCCCGCATTTTTTTTATACTTTTTTCGAATAACGCAGGAACATACTTTAGGCGCAAATTTGTAACACTCGGCACTGTCTTGTTGGTATATTTTTCAAGGAACTCTATAACAGCTGGATGACGTGCTCAAAATCATTTTGCAAAAGTCCATGCTGAACGTATTGTATTTATTCTCAACACTTTCTTTCAGCAGCAATTGACTTTCGGTTTTTTCTGAGCGCCTCTCTACACACAGTTTGTGTGTTTCAAAATGTTGTTTCACATTGAAAGTTTTACCACCAGTTATAGAGCAATTACAATAAATGCAAAACAAAACAGACTTATCTGTTCGCAGTATGCCTTTGTACTGACTCGCCATACGTGAGCAGAATTCTGTTTTCGTTTCCTTTTCTTTAGGCATTTGAAATAATAGTAAACCACTCAAAACTGGTTTCACACGCTCATAACAAGAAAAGATAAAAATGTAGTTCACAGCTGTCAGCGCGGAAAAAATAGTGGTTGAGTTGCCATATTTCGTCAAATAAAGTAAAGGCTTAAACACATTCGAAGCCTCTGCGAGAGAAACATGAATGTGTTGAATCGCGTCGAATGTGTTTAAAGTTTAACAAATATGCAAAATAAGCATGATCATCAAAAATAAGCTTGGAAACTCTAATATGCAAAATAAGCAATTATAAGCACAAGCTTAAAATAGTTGGCCCTGATGATGACATGGCATATATGCCCAAGCAGAGAATATGAAGAGACATAAATATATGTATGCATGCCCATGATTACACTCCCAACGAAGAATTTCGTTTTGCTTGTTTATATTTTGTTTCATTTTTGACAGCGAAAAATGTGTACAAATTACACCTCTCACACAGAAAACGCAAAGACAATTTGTATGTTCTCTGTCTCACATACCCAAGAATATGAAGAGACATAAATATATGCATGCATGCCCATGATGATATTTGCAAACAGAGAATATAGAAGAAAAATAATTTTTTTGATATACCCAAGAATATGAAGAGACATAAATATATGTATGCATCAGAGAACTGCAACGAGTAATACATTTTTATACTCTCGCAACAATGTTGCTAAGGAGAGTATTATAGTTTTGTTCACATAACGGTTGTTTGTAAGTCCTAAAACTAAAAGAGTCAGATATAGGGTTATATATACCAAAGTGATCAGGGTGACGAGTAGAGTTGAAATCCGGATGTCTGTCTGTCCGTCCGTCCGTCCGTGCAAGCTGTAACTTCAGATATCATGATGAAACTTGCTACACGTATTTCTTGGCCCCATAAGAAGGTTAAGTTCGAAGATGGGCAAAATCGGCCAACTGCCACGCCCACAAAATGGGAAACCGAAAACCTATAAAGTGTCACAACTAAGCCATAAATAAAGATATTATAGTGAAATTTTGCACGAAGGATCGCATTAGGGAGGGGCATATTTGGACGTAATTTTTTTGGAAAAGTTGGCGTGGCCCCGCCCCCTACTAAGTTTTTTGTACGTATCTCGGAAACTACTATAGGTATGTCAACCAAACTCTACAGAGTCGTTTTCTTCAGGCATTTCCATATACAGTTCAAAAATGGAAGAAATCGGATAATAATCACGCCCACCTCCCATACAAAGGTTATGTTGAAAATCACTAAAAATGCGTTAACGGACTAACAAAAAACGTCGGAAACACTAAATTTTATGGAAGAAATGGTAGAAGAAAGCTGCACCCAGGCTTGTTTTAAAAATTGAAAATGGGCGTGGCCTCGCCCACTTATGGACCAAAAACCATATCTCAGGAACTACTAGACCGATTTCAATGAAATTCGGTATATAATATTTTCTTAACACCCTGATGACATGTACGAAATATAGGTGAAATCGGTTCACAACCACGCCTTCTTCCAATATAACGCTATTTTGAATTCCATCTGATGCCTTCTCTGTATAATATATAGTACATTAGGAACCAACGATGATAGCGGAATAAAACTTTACAAAAATACGGTATTTGAAAAATATGTAAATGACGTAGAATGAAATCTCGATTATCACTTTATCATGCAAGAGTATAAAATGTTCGGTGACACCCGAACTTAGCCCTTCCTTACTTATTGTTTATACTTATGTACTGATCCGTTACTCTGTCTGATTCTGTCAGTTCAGTTCATGTACACGAAGCGAACTGTTTGTCTTCAAATCAGCGATAGAGAACAACTTTGTATCACTAGCGATCAGCTTATACCTGATTTGTTCATGAATGTTCGTATCAGTAGAAAAAACCCAAGGTGATGCAAACTCATGGGTCGAATCGTTACATCTGTGAACGTATCACTCGTCACGTAAAAGTCTGTATTTCGTATTATGACATACGTGATCGTAGCGCTTATATACTTACGTGACGTAACGCTTCTATCGTAATCTGGAAAGATGACAAACGTGAACGAGTATATAAACGTATCCGTTCGTTCGAATCGTCATTCGAGCCCAAATTACCAATCGTAATAGACAAATATATGGAAATGTGAGCAAATTTTTTTAAATTTTATGTTTTTTATAATTTTTAGTAATAAAGAACACAAATAAGAAATCAATGAATGGAATATCTCATTAAAAATTAAAAAAAAAAAATTTATTTGAACACAATTTTTGTATTTTAGTTGACATTAAAAATAAAATTATTTACAAGGTAGAGGACAAATATATTTTTTGAATTAAATTTATTAAAGTATACATTATTTGGCACGATTCCGATTACTTTGGCGGAGGGGTAAAAAAACCGAATTTCCGTATAAATGGGGTATGTACGGATAGGGGAGCTTCTCCAGAGGAGGAATATCCAAAAATAATGTAAAAATTACTAATATTTTTTAAAATATTCACGATTAAAAGTTCAAAAATTTGCACTAATAACACATGGTATTTCTCTATGTTTCACTAAATTTTTTCACATTTTTTACTTCGTATATTTAAATACACACTCTAAGCTTTGAAATAAGCTTACACTTCACTTTTATTTTTCTATATTTTACCTAAATTTATTAATTTAAAAATCACTTAGCACACTCATCGTTGAAAAGGTTAGATTGTTTACAATTAAGAGGAAAACGAGCCTTGCCACATCTTAAACAGCAAATATGTAGGATTTTTAACAATTTTTCTTTGTTTGTTTTTCGCGTGATTCTTTTTTCTATATTAACAATAAAAAAATACTTTCTACATATGTACTATATATGTGTAATATGTGATTTATGTGACTGAAGTACTTTCGCGAAGTACTCCTTTATGCATTGGCGGCCTTCGGCCGCGCTTTAAAAAAATAACCCTGGTCGAGCGAAGACCCGGGGTGACTGAAGTACTTTCACGTAGTACTCCTCTCTGCGTTGGCGGCTTTCGGCCGCGCTCTAAAAAATAACCCTGGCCAAGCGAATACCCGGGGTGACTGAAGAACTATCGCATAGTACTCCTTTCTGCGTTGACGGCCTTCGGCCGCGTTCTAAAAAAATATCCCTGGCCGAGCGAATACCCGGGGTGACTGAAGTACTTTCGCGTAGTACTCCTTTCTACGTTGGCGGCCTTCGGCCGCGCTCTAAAAAAATAACTCTGGCCGAGAGAATACCCGGGGTGACTGAAGTACTTTCGCGTAGTACTCCTTTCTGCGTTAAAAATAAAAAAATATATATACTTTTTGTTATAAAGTGGTGAAAGTGGTTATATTCTTTGGTTATTATGCACTCATATTCAAACAAAATTTAAGTTTTCGTTATAAAATTGATAAATTTTGATTATTATTTCTGTCAGCGATTTCCATTTATATTTTATATAAAATGGTTATATTTTACGGTTATCATGCACTCATATTGAAACAAAATTTGAGTTTCGGATATAAAGTAGTTATATTTTTTGGTTATTATGCACTCAAACTCATATTTTAAATATAATAATATATATATCGTCACCTAAAATACAAACCAATGTATCATAAAAAATAAATGGAAATCGCTGACAGATATAATAACCAAAAAATATAACTACTTTATATCCAAAACTCAAATTTTGTTTCAATATGAGTGCATGATAACCAAAAAATATAACCACTTTCAATTGATTTGATTGTGTTTTTGGCACGACTGTTTGTTCTGGTTTTATCATACTCGTTGGAGCTCTCTGGTATGCATGCTCCTTATGATACTCCCAACAACTGCATTGTGATATTTTTATGCTATCGCAATGTATGCAAATATGTATGCTTTTGCGTTTTGCCGTCGTCATTTCCATATTGGCATGTAAAAATAATTATGATATGAGTATAATTTTGTATGAATGCTTGCATAGTACTATTTGCAGTTAATTTGGACTTGAATATTTAATAATTTTATTTGATTTTAATATTTGATTACTAATAAATATTTTTGTATTATGTTTCTTAGTAATAGAAACTAGTAATAACCCGCGATAATCGGGGGACTCCGTTATTTAAAATGAAAAAATGTAAACAATTTTTTTTTTTATAAAAACTCAATTTATTCAAGTACTTCATGGAAAACTACATTCGTAGTGGTTTTATTTTGGTCGTAAGTCTTAACTTTGATATCTTGAGAAGATCGTACTCGACTCAATGCGACATACAGCTGGCCATGCGTAAAATAATCCTACTTGAGGAAAACACCAACTCTTGCTAGAGTCTGCTCTTGAGATTTGTTTATTGTTATTGCGAATGCTATAATTATTGGAAATTGGCGACGCTTTAAAATAAAAGGAAGTGTTGATTCACTGGGCTGTAAATTTATACGGGGCAATAAAATTTGTTTCCCTTGTGATTCACCGGTTAAAATTTCGACCTCCAAACAATTACAATGTAGTGCTTTTACTATCAAGCGAGTCCCATTGACCAACCCTTCATATGTATTAAGATTGCGGATTAACATCCAACCTTAAGCCTTAACTCATGAGGCGCTACTCCACTGAAATTAAGGGAGTTCAGAAATTCTGTAGGGAATCTGACATGCTCTTGAGGATCTTCAGAAACGACAGTATCCACGCTATAATATACCCTTTCTTCACCGGGCAACATATTTACTATTTCGCTATTTATTATCGTACAGTGATCACTTTTTGGACACGAAATTGCCCGATCCTTCAAATGGTTTTGACTAATAACACCAGACTGAGGCTGAAATACCCAATCCACTAAATTTTCATTTAGCAAAATTATCTCTTCTGGTATACTGATTTTCGACTCTGGAGAGAGCTCTCGACCTTCTCCAACACGCAAAAGAAAACTGTTGTATAAGGATTCTTTAGAACGCATATTCGTTGAGAGTTTGAGACACCTAAAAAATTTCCAAAGTGAGCACCGTTTCAAACAATTACCAACTATAGCGGCGCGTGAGCTATTGGGTACCACAGGAAGAACTTGCCTGAAATCACCACCTAATAAAATAACCTTTCCGCCAAAAGGTATTTCATTTTGGTGAATATCACGTAATAATCGATCTAAGCATAGTAATGCAGTCCCAGGAACCATGCTAGCTTCGTCCCATATTATTGCTGTAGAACATTTGATTGCTATTCCGAGGGTGCTATCTGGCTTAATTAAAGAAACAGAAGATTCAGTCAAAGGTATTTGAAATTTGATTATATTATGTGCCGTTCTTCCGTCAGGAAGCAAAATAGAGGCAATCCCTGTCCAAGCCACGGATATCACCTTCTGTCTGAGGCTACGAATATGGTGAATAATACTCTTATAAAAAAAATTTTGCCAGAGCCGTTGAAACATATGCTTCTGCTTAAAAACCCGGGCTATCAGTTCTGGACGCATTTCCGGTCCCTGGTATCTCTCAATATTCTGAATGACTTCTGGCCATTTTGGGTTGCATGTAAAAGTTATGAAAAGCGACGGTTTTCCATATTTTCTAACCATAGCCATAGCATCCTGGTAATGCATGTTCTTATTTCGAGGAGAGCCAACAAAACTTGAAGGAAGTACAACTATACGACCAGGACGAACACTTTCCATATTTGTACCACGCATTAAGTAGTCATGCAAACCAGCATATGTTTCAACACGTAGCTCTTTCTGTTGAGTTCGCAGAAATGCCAGACGTGCTCCTTCAATTCTGACATATTGGTCAACTAAATACTGTTGCCAAAGTTTACCTGACACATGAAGCAAGCTGAAACCTTCTCTTATCGCCATACGGTAAGCAACAAACTGCAGTTGGGTTAATTTAAATCTACATTCCGTTCGATGACCCTGTTCATGCAGAAGAGTTTCATCATATCCTGACTCGCCATAAGGAAACAAAAGCGGATATACTAATGGATCACACAACCTATGTAGCGTTGAGACAAATAATAAATTCTGCATATCAGGTTTCCGTGAAAATATTCGCAAATTTCGATTTCCAGGAGGTTCACCATCCTCTGTTGTGAAAACGGCCGCAATTTCTGAGCAGTTTGGCAAATTATAACGACGATCAGCGCTGTTAAAAAGTAGCATGCTAATTCGGCGAGCATTGCGATTTTCTACGGAGTTTAGGGCAGCTTTGAAATAACTTGCCATAGATCCTGCATGACTACGGCTCTAATAAAACAGGTCAATTCATATACATACATACATACATTAACAATTAAAAATTCCTTTTTATCTATAACATTTACCTCTTCTCTTCGACCTGTTAAACTCCTTTTTCGTCTAATTCGCCTTTGGTTTGGCATTTTATTTTTAATAATTAATCTGAATCTGAACTGAAATTCGATGTAGTATGTATGTATTCGCTGGTAATAGCCGCCTTGACTTTTGGAAGAAAACTGAACTGACTCAAAGCTTACCTAACGCAATAACACTTCTAATCAAAATAACGCCGACAACAATATTTCTGTTAGATTTTGCACTTGCGTCTTCGCCCATACATATGTATATACATACATATGTTTGTAAGTATGTATGTGTGAATATAAAACAAAGTAGAGTGCGCATGTCAAAGCGAAGTGCTCCTTAGCTCGTACATACATATTCGTGCAACATAGAAGAGAGCGCATGTCAAATCGTAGATAGCGTCTTAGCGCATGCATATGTATGTATGTACCAGTGCACATGCCAAAGCAAACATTTGTAATTTGTAATATGCGTCATTCTCTTATTGTCATAGATAACTTGATTAGAATCTCTTTTCTTGCTCTCTCGCTTGCAGCTGATCCGTTTTCTGAGCTGGCAACAAAACACAATCAGGGTGCCGTCAACCAGCAGTTAGTGAAAAAGGCGGGATGCCAGAAAAGCAGCGCTATAATTACTTGACGAAATTAGTGTGAAATGAAACTGTGCGAACATATTTTGGCAAAATAAATGTTTATGTAAATTAATTAATGATTTTGCATTTTAGCATTTACATATATATGTATGTATGCATTTTCAAAGTGTTTAATTTAGTGTTTTGTATAATTTATTAAATACCCAGGTTAATATTTTTCAGCAGTGGCATCATTGGCAAATGTTATAAAAAATGCGGGTTTTGACAGCTCTCTTTCGAACCAAAGAGTCTCGTATCAAATTATCTATGCTTATTGTCATTTTGCTACCGAGCAGACAACATTGTTGTTGTTAGATTTCGCACTTGCGCCTTTGCGTATGTGGGTATGTGTGTAACGAAAGCAAATGACAGAAACATTTTTAATTATTAATTCTCTTACATATATGCTCTTTTCTGTAGAAGCGCTGCTTATAGATATTAGCTTAATGTTAATTTGCTTTAAACGCAAATATATCAAAAGTGGTTCAATGAATTTAAAATTTGTAAAATTTGTATTATTTGTCTATGTACGTTTTGTAGATCTCTGGAAATAAGCGCCTTGTCTTAGAATAATATATAGATTGTTGTAAATTTTGCATTTATCGCCTTCAAACACTACTTTGTTTCCATTTTTCGTCATTTGTCGTACCGATAACAAATTTGCACATAACTCCGGCACATACTCAACGTTTTTTACAACAGCGTTTGCCTTTATTAATACGTTTTTATTAGCTTCACCTGTATGTATGTATGTAACTTTTTTAAGTGATACTGAAACGTAGAATATTTGAGCGACACTGTGGGAAGGCGTATGTATGTATGTATGTATATATGTATGTATGTCTGTATGTATGTATGTATGCAACTTTTTTAAGTGGTACTGAAACGTAGAAGTTTAACCAGCTCACCAAAAATATGCAACATCTATATAAAACTAGTTTTGGCGACATTTGAGTAGCATATGTACATACATACTGAAATATACATATGTATATCCTTAAAGAAAGTATACTTTATATATGTAGATATACTTATGTATATAAGTATAACCGCGCTCCAGAAGAAATAATATCAAATAATGCAAAACATGTGACTTTAGGTAATAAAAAAATTAATATAAAAAATTAATACTTATAATAAAATTTTTGTAGTAAAAAAAATTCAGATACTAGTTTTCAAAATGCCTCCGAGCAGCAACCGTGGTAGAAAAGTCCTTTTTTTAACTTTGGCTGTCACGTCGATGTGAGCTTTTTAAAAATTGTCACCGAATCTAAAGGCGGAGAATACGATTTAAGTTATATTCGTTTATATTTCACAATATTGGTAAATCTCATAGAAGAAAAAATAGATTCTATCAATATAAAATAAGAATTCATAAAAATTTTAAATACGCAAAGAAATATTCTACCTACCCCTTACTTGAACCCCTCTACCTGAAAAAATGGAGCTTACCTCCATCCGGGTCGACCACTTGAATTATAAGTTCTAGTCAAGAACACTAGAAATGGATTAACCCAAGTTTGTACCGTTACTTTTTTGGTTCCCGCGGGACATTATAAATATAATAAATATCAGGAATATATTAGGTATACAATCAAACGAAAAAAACAGTCCAAGTGTACGGTTGTGACAATTTAAAATTATAAGCGAAATATATTTACATAGATTTTCAAAAAGTCTGTGCGTCGTATAGTATATTTGATTAAAATCTTTTCATTATAAACCAATAAATTAATTTTATTTAACGAATTGTTTACACAAAAAACAACAAATCTCAGTGAAAGAATGGAAAGATCGTCAGAACACTTAAGCGAATTAGAGAAAATAAAAGAGAAAAGAAGGCTCTGTATGAGAAGTTATAGAGCTAAGCAATGGAAGGAAGGCAGAAAGACTCGCTTAAAGCAAATGCGTCAGCATGCAGCAGAAAGCCGAGCCGCAGAACCAGAGGAAGTCAGAAAGGATCGTTTGCAGCAAATGCGTCAGCATGCAGCGGAAAGCCGAGTCTCAGAATCAGAACAAGGCGGAGAGGCTCGTTTGCAGCAAATGCGTCAGCATGCAGCGGAAAGCCGAGTCTCAGAATCAGAACAAGCCAGAGAGGCTCGTTTGATGCAAATGCAGAAACAAAATGAAGAGGTCCGAAGGTTACGTAAAGCCAGTATAACGAGCTTTAGGCAGGCAATTAACTCGTTTTGCGATGCGATATGTGAAGTTTGTACTAAACGATGCTATGAACATCAAATTTTTAAGTGGATTGTACGAGTAGATGCTGTAGCAAACACATATTTGCCTAATGAGTTAAAGCAAACAAATTTTTGGTTGTTTGCAATCGTTGCAAAACCCATTTGAATTCAATGAAAAATATTCCACCATCTGAATCTTATTGGAACAATCTAGATCCAGGCTTTATTCCAGACGTGATTTCGGAATTATCTCAAGCCGAGCAAAGGCTGATTTCACGTATTATTCCATTTGTTAAAATTATAAAATTAAGCGGTGTATTTGGGCAATATAGTTTTCGCGGTCAAGGAGTATTTTTTGCTCAGGATGTTTTCGAAGTTACTGAAAAACTTCCGAACATGTTACCAAGAACCACTAACAGGGATAATGGGATGCCCAACTTATTCCAGCGTGAGAGCGCCTCAAAATAAGCGTTTTTTATAACATTTTCCATTGTGGCCACATCGAACAAAATAAGAATTTTTGGGCATTTAAATTAAAACGCGCAACGTTTATTACGATTGCAAATTATTATATATTGGACTTTTAATATATGGCGAAACCACTTAAATCCTTTTTTATGATTTTATGATATATTAAAACAACTGACTTTCGATCTTTCAATACTTAATAAGGTGAATTAAGCCTGTTAGTTGTCAATTAATGAATGTTTTTAATTATTTGTAATAGAAAATGATTTCTATTATGCATCAAATTACTAAACGTTTCATGAAATATATTTAAATTTCGCATTTTCTTTGATTTTCATTGTTTTAAATTTTTAATAGCGATCTTGAATAGCGGCAACAAATTCCTCCGTTTACATATTTTTTGGTAAGATTTCAATCTGGCCATCGCTCGTTTCCAATTGCTAAACGCCAAAACCTCCCCAATCCAGTCAACTGTCAAAGTTTAGGTGGTTTTGACGTTTAGCAATTGTTCTCTCACTTCCAGTGAGAGAGGAGTTGGGCATCCCATTATTCCTGACCACTAATAATGCTGGAATAGTTGTCATTACTGAATTTTTGGAAAATATTAATGTAACGCGACAGTTTTCAGTATCTAGGCAAAAGGTATATGATGCACTACATTGGTTGGTCGCTAACAATCCCTTTTATAAAGACGTCACTATCGATCAAAACGTCATAATGAATGAAGAGGATATTATTAGAGTAGAAAAAGCTCAACTAGAGGTTATGAATGAAATTAATGATGAACTTAACAATAACACTAGTGCTTACACAAGAATATGTGATTTTTCGATAATTGTGCGTGCTTCATGGCACCAAGAAAACGAGCTCATATTCACATCAGGATTTGCAGATGTACAATGCTGTGCGATGGCATTGTCTAACATCCTAAGAGCCAGTATTCTTGCACCACAACAGTGGTTTACAAACACCCTCAACCTGAATTTGATAACGGGTGACCAAATCTACAGCAATATAAGATTTCAAACGGAGCGAAATTTAATGGCCTATCGTATTTAAGACGATGGATACCTACTGGTGCGAAATTTCCACGCAATAAAAGATGTTTTAGTCGCATTCGGCAAACGGTTTCAGATCACTTTTGCCGATGAACCAAGCACATATGGAAGCTTGAGCGACAAGAATAATGAAACAAACTTCGGACGCACCCTTCGTCAAGGGTTGGAAGATCTTTTCATGGAACATAGCGCCGGCATAATAATAACGGATGGACAATCATTCGGAGTGATGTACTATGATAACAAATATTACTTCACTAACTCACATTCTTGTGGTCAAAAGGGATCTAGAGCAAAGGACAACAATGGAAAAGCCTGCATTATCGAATGCGACAATTTAGACGAGTTTGTGAGGATTTGTAAACGTACAACAGGCAGCAAAAATGTGCAGTATACTCTTGATTACGTTGATGTTGTATATGAAACAGATGAGCCTGATGAGATAGAAATACAGCAGAGTATTGAGATAGTAACGTCTGCGTCTGAAATGATTACTTCTCAACATGAACTACCTAATCATTTAATTCCACTGCAGACATCTTTGAACGAAACCTTAACGAAATTAACCGCAAAACGAAAGACAACATCGTTAATATCGGACATGAACTGAAAGCAGAAGAATTTGCTTGGTACTTCTTGTTTCCTTACGGAAAAAACGGGTTCAAAGAACAAAGGCCTGTAAATATTACAGCGTTAGACTACTTTCAGTTTAGAACTTTGGGAAGTGACACAAGATTTCAACGTAACGACTATCTATTTTATGCCTTTTCCTTCTTTGAATATTATAGAATCAAAAGCACTATATCTGCATGCGGCAAAAAAATTGTTAATCAAGAAGGAGCAATAGAAGATGTCCATATTTATGTAAAAAATTTGAGAGGTTCGTCAGCTTATTGAAGATCAGCTCTCAATGAACTATTAGTTCAAAGCAGATGTTTGGGACCTCCAACATACTTTGTAACATTTAGCTCAAATGATCGCAACTGGCTAGACCAACGAAAGGCGAAAGGCGAAAATCATCCCGAGTTTGACTCAGAAGAAGGGAAACTTCTTCTGGATCGTAGTTGTTGCTGTAGAATCCCTCCAGAAGAAGAAGACCCAGAGCTTCATGAATTAGTTAAAAAATGTCAAATTCATCGGCACACACAAACTTGTTCAAAAAATAATCTTTATATACATATATAAGTCTTCTGACCGTGTGTTTGGACCGATTTTGATGAAATTTTTTGTGTGTGTTCAAGGAGATTCGAGAATGGTTTATATTCACAATTTGGTCCACTGGAAAATGTTTTTTAATTAATTTTTCATTTTTAATCAATTGTTAATTTCGGAATGTTTGACCGATAGATTGCGCTACCATCGCAGTATCCAATATACAAACCTTAAATTGGCGTAAATGTGCAATAAACAAAACGATGCCTGTGGCAACCTAATTTAAATATACGAGCCTTCTGGCAACATTTTTTGATGTAAGAAAATCGAACAGAACTATTTTAAGCATTCTGATGAAATAAAGAAACAGAAAAGAAGCCAAATATTTCGTTAAGCGTTTTTCTTGGAAATTAAGATAATAAAGAGGAAAAACACAGAAGTGTGGACTCGAGCACCACATAATTGGTGACCCCAACTTGTATACATCAACTACAATCAGCATATTCTTGCATCGCGATGCCACTACTGAATTCACCTAACAAAGATGAAGGCACACCGAAATCGGACGCAACCTGGTCAGCACAGCAAACACAGGCAGAAGCAGGCACTAGAGAAGGGGGCCAACACAACGCGATAGAAGCAGTCGGTGTCATTAGACTACCCCAGTTTTTGCCATCGGACCCAGACCTGTGGTTCACGCAAATAGACGGCTTGTTGCACATAAATCGTATCACATCTGATGTCTCAAAATATTACACCGTAATTACGGCACTTGATGCAGAAACCCTACGCCAAGTTTCAGATGTTGCAAGAAACCCACCGGACACGGGCAAGTATGACAAATTGAAGAAGGAACTAATTGCTCGTTTCAGTGAGTCCAAGGAGAAGCAGCTGATGAAACTTCTAACAGGAATAGAACTTTTCAATAAGAAACCCAGTCAATTGTTGAGGGAAATGCGTGATCTGGCCGGCAATAACGTCTCTAAGGAAGCTCTGTCAACATTGTGGTTGCAGCGAATGCCCAACAACGTTCGTTGCATATTGTCGGCGTGCAAGTCTACAGACTTGGAAAATCTCGCCGAGGTAGCCGATCGAATCGTAGATAATTCATCCTCATACATAGTCGCATCTACAACCATTCCGCAAGACAACGAAGCCAATTGTTCAGCTCTAAACATATCCAAGCAAAACACCTTTGAAGCACGACTATTGGCGTTGGAAACCTCCTTTAACCAAATTATTCAAAAACTAAGCGAAATATCAGTCAACATGGCTGCAACAATGAACCAATGCCGTAGTTCAAGCGCTGAACGCGGCGGCGAACGAAGCAGAAGTCGACTACGTGAAAACGCAAAAGTATGTTACTACCATATTCGATTTGGTGCAGCATCGAGGAAATGTCAAGCGCCATGCGAATTCAACAAACCTACCGAAGGCACGCAGGAAACTAATCCCGCTGCCGTCTATCGATGCAACTGATGGCAGCGTAGAACAAGACATCAGCATCAAAGAACGAAGACTGCACATTTTTGATAGCAAAAACAATCTTAACTTTTTAATTGACTCCGGTTCTGTCATCTCGATTGTACCACTGAACATCATTCATAAACACTCAACACTTACTCCTGATAGCCTTTAGCTTTTTGCAGCAAATGGCTCAACCATTCAAACTTTTGGTACCAGAAATCTGTCACTAAGCTTGGGCTTACGGAGGAGTTTCACATGGAACTTTGTAATAGCGAACGTAAAATCACCTATCATAGGAGCAGACTTTCTGGTACACTTTGGCCTTCTGATAGACCTCAGAGCAAAGTGTCTGGTTGATTCACAAACAACCCTTACCACAAAGGAACAGTTCGGCAGGCTGAAATGCACAGCATATCAACAATAAGCCCCTCATCTAAATTTCAAGACCTCATTAAGCAGCATGTTGAGTTGACAACGCCTAATATTTACTCCTTACCAACATCAATGGACGTCAATCACCAAATTGTAACAGATTGCCGACCTATTGCAGAGCCACTTCGCCGTTACTCCGGAGAAAAACTAAATGTCATCAAAAGCGAATTCAATGAACTGTTGCAACTCAGGTATAATTCGTACATCAAGCAGTCCATGGGCAAGCCCAGTTCACTTAGTGAAAAAGAAAACTGGGGGATGGCGAGCCTGCGGTGACTATCGCTCCTAAACGCCCACACGCAACCAGATAGCTATCCGATACCGCACCTCGATAGCATAGTCGACTGCTTACATGGTAAAGCAGTTTTTTCCAAAATTGATATAAAAAAAGCTTATTACAATATACGCATGTGTGAAAAAGATATAGCGAAAACAGCAGTGCGTACGCCAATCGGACTTTTTGAGTTTGTCGTTATGCCATTTGGGCTAAAAAATGCCACTCAAACGTTCCAAAGATACATAGACATCACATTCAGAAATATCGACTTTGTTTTCTGTTACCTAGATGATATTCTCATATTTTCAGAAAATGAAAAAGAACATCACAAGCATGTCCAGTTGGTGCTGCAGAAACTTAAAGAGGCAAAACTATGTATCAACTTATCCAAGTGTGAGTTTTGCGTTAGCGAGCTAAACTTCCTAGGATACCACATCTCAGCGGAAGGTATACAGCCACCGAAAGAAAGGGTAGAAGCAATCTGTCAATATCCAAAGCCGAATACAATTGTTGAACTCCGCCGGTTTCTAGGAATGGTAAATTTCTACAGGAAACATATTCCTAACGCCGCACAAATTCAAGCACCGCTACACAACCTTTTCAAAGACTCAAAAAAAAATGACAAACGAAAAATCGATTGGGATGCAGAGCTTGAAAAAGCATTCAGCGACTGCAGAGCCAGTTTGGCTACACAAACATTGTTAAATTTTCCGGTACCAAATGCGCCGTTTGCATTAACAACAGATGCGTCGGAGACTGCAGCTGGAGCACACCTGGAACAACAAGTGAATGGGGAATGGAAGCCAATCGCATTCTTCTCAACCAAACTAAAAATGCGCAAAAGAATTACTCTGCGTATGACCGTGAGCTTTTGGCAATATACTTAGCCATTAAACATTTTCGTCCAATATTTGATGGTCGCAAATTCGTCATTCGCACCGATCATAAGCCTTTAACGTATGCATTCCGTCAAAAAGCAGACAAAGCGTCACCACGGCAGGTAAGGCATTTAAATTATATTGCACAATTTTCAACGCAAATCGTTTTTCTGTCTGGTAAAAATAATGAGGTAGCAGACGCACTCTCCAGAGTATGCCAAATTGATATGCCCATAGTAGTCACAATGGATGAAATAGAAGAAGAACAGCAGAGAGATTCAGAGTTACAACAAATTGTCATAAACAATAACACTAGTTTAAATTTACAGAAGCTAAAACTTCCATCTGGCAATACAATATACTGCGATACATCAAATGCAATGGTTCGGCCGTACGTTCCAGTTAAGCTTCGTAACAAAATATTTCAACACATTCACAATTTCTCACACCCTGGTACAAGATCAACTTTAAAACAAATTAGAAGCAAATACATTTGGATGTCAATGAACAAGGACGTAATAGAAATGGTTCGCTCTTGTATCAGTTGCCAACGATCAAAAATACAAAAGCACAATCATCTAGCGCCTAAGCCGTTCAAACAAACTGATCAACGTTTCGACCATGTCCACCTTGATATTATCATTCTTCCAGAGCATGAGGGATACAGATATTGTTTAACCATGATTGACAGATTCACACGTTGGCCCGAACTAGTTCCGTTAAAAGATATTTCGGCCAACACGATAACGACAAGCTTTTATTCAGCATGGATTTCACGTTTCGGTTCCCCGAAGACCATAACAACAGATCAGGGCTCCCAGTTTGAGTCCGCAATATTCCAAGCATTGACAAAAATGGTTGGCGCACACAAGATACGTACATCAGCTTACCATCCGGCGTCCAACGGCATGATTGAGAGATGGCATCGTACGCTAAAAGCTTCACTCATGTGCAATCGACAAACTCCATGGCCACTTCTCCTTCCAACAGTGATGTTAGGACTGCGCTGTTCCCATAAAGAAGACATTGGAGCATCCCCAGCAGAAATGCTGTATGGCACTAATCTTCGTTTACCCGGCGAATTTTTTGATAACGGGGATGGATCATATAATCCACAGGAGTTCATATCCAAGTTTCGTGAGTACATACAGCAGCTAAAACCAAGTTCACCGGTACACCACAATTCAACACGATTTTTCATCAATAAAAATCTACAAGATTGTAGTCATGTGTTCATCCGCTCGGATCATGTGAGAAAATCACTAGAGCCTCCTTACACGGGTCCGTTCGAAGTTGTGGAACGCATTTCAGACAGACTCTATGCAATTAAAATTAAAAACGCAATACACAACATATCTGTGGAAAGATTAAAACCAGCATTCTTTCCCAGAAGTGACGAGTTACCAAATACACCGCTGCGAACCTATAAAAAAGAAATGTAACATTTGCAGACAATTCTAAATCGTGATTTAATCACTGGGAAGGGAGTAGCTGTGGCAACCTAATTTAAATATACGAGCCTTCTGGCAACATTTTTTGATGTAAGAAAATCGAACAGAACTATTTTAAGCATTCTGATGAAATAAAGAAACAGAAAAGAAGCCAAATATTTCGTTAAGCGTTTTTCTTGGAAATTAAGATAATAAAGAGGAAAAACACAGAAGTGTGGACTCGAGCACCACATGCCAAAGTAAAAGGCGACATCTATAGACAAGTTTTCATAACGTGGACAGAGTTGTTCGTTCTTAAGTAATAAATTGGGTGATTCAATACATCTATGGGTAGCTATAACCTTTTTTTCATACCTGCTACATGTTGGAGGGGGTATCTTGACAGGCAATTTAAAATTGCCATAGATCTGGCATAAAAAAATAGCGGCATAACTGAGGTGTTGATAAAAAGGTCTATTAAAGTTTGAGATATACAGAAATATTTTCGAAGCATTGCAAGACTGATGCCATAACGTTGCCAGCCGATTTTTTGTCTTTCCACGCTTGAGAACCGTTTCTTAATATGCAGTCCACCAGGCTGACAATCGATTGGACTCGATTGATTTCACTGATGCACAGCCCAAATTCAATAGTATTTTTACCCCAAAAACCAATTCTTTCTTAACGCACGAAATGCTTTTTGATTCATTTTTGTTGCTTCACCAAAAATGCGATTATTTCTTAACTAATACTTATAATCTAACTAATAGAAATCATATAGATGGTATTAGTAGTACTACCTATGTATCAGCCACAGTAAAACATGGGCGGGTCCTCTAGTACTTCTATAAGATGCCGATTCAACTTTCCACGCCAAGAATGTGACGATACATGAATTGTGTCACATTCTTCAGATGATTTTCTTCGTAACGGAGGTAGAATTTGTTTACTTAAGCGTCGAAAGGAAGATGCTTGGGTAAATATTACCACCCAGAGTTGCTAAGACTGTGGGCAGGCAACATGGATATTCAGCCATGCTGATCAAACGAAGCGATAGCGTACTACATACATATATAGCAAAGTACCTATCGAAAGCAGAACCTGCAGGTATAGATTCTGGAATTGCACAGGCAATACAGCAAATTCAACGCGAAGAAACTGATATTTCACGCAAACTGTTCAGCATATGTATGAAGATTCTTCATGAACGACAAGTATCAGCTGCAGAATGTGCATATGTGTCCCATTATGGGACAGTTCTCGAAGCTGCATTTTTCTGAACACAAGAAATGCAGAACAGCGTTACGAAGTATTGCAATTCGACAGAAACGGGCACGCAACTGGTTATTATAGTAATATCTTTGAAAGATATCAAAAACGTCCATTACAATCTCCCGATTACGATTTTGCAAACAAGAGCCTTACAGAGTTTGCAATGTTGTTTGAACCATTATATCCGAAAAAAGTAAGCGAAACTGAGGAAAGTGTTGATCACGACGCGTATGAAGAATTTTGTAACACACGTCGTCCACTCATTACGCTATTAGATAAGAGCAAAATGGTTATGAGAAAGGTTCCCGCAGTTGTTACGGTGCCATATTTTATAGCAACATCAGATCCCGACAACTTTTTCTATAGCTTACTTCTTCAATATATGTATGCCTTATCGTTTGGAAACTGAATTACTTGAAGGTTTCGATAATGCAAAAGAGGCGTTTTTACATTGAGAGAATCGTTTGAAGGAAATGAGCAAGTATATGCGCCAATTTCGAGAGCGTGACCAACAGCTTGAAAATGCATTCAATCAGATACATGCATTTGAAATTTTAGAACAGCCAGAGATTATAAATCCTGAAGTTATAGAAGAAGAGTTACCGGACACAGAAATGAGCAATGATCCATTTCAAAGAGCACAGCACGCTATGAATATTGATCAAAAACAATTGTTTACTGTCATTACAGAGAGTATTAAAAATAAACTTAATGGTGATATTAAACGAGAGAAAGTTTTCGTCACAGTTGGAGCAGGCACCGGAAAAACTTGTCTCTTTAATGTATTGAAAAACCAAGCTAACCGATGTTATGGAAAATTGGTCGTGAAAGTTGGTGCTCTTACTGGAGTTGCAGCACGTTTGGTCGGAGGTTCTACACTACACAGCCTGTTAAAACTACCAGTACAAAAAGATGGCATCATCATTAACATGCCACTTCTTAAAGGAAATTATTTAAGAGGGATGCGCCAGTTATGACAAAACGTAGAGTTTCTGTTCATAGACGAAATTTCTATGGTGCCATATGAAATGCTTCACGCTTGTTTTGGAGGTATAAATGAATTACTCTTTGGTGATTTAATGCAGTTACCACCTGTCCGAGGACATTAAGTATTTCAACAGCCAGAACATATGAAACCCGCTACACATTTGTGGCGACAATTCCGCCTGGTTGAACTCCAACAAAACATGCGTCAACAAGAACATACGACATTTATAGATGTGCTTAATGCTTTAAGAGTTGGAAAGTTGACGTCGAAGCATCTTGAAGTTCTTCTTGAAAAAGTGTCAACAGATACCACTGAAGAATTCTCGATTGAGAAAGCATTAAGGATTTACCCTGCTAACGACCAAGTTGTTATACATAATGAAAAAGTTCTGCAGAGCTTTCAAGATAAAGGGACTGTTATTTATACGATTAAAGCACAAGCCCAACTCATTGACGCTATACGAATTTTAGGAAATAAGGACTTAAATACTGTAATACCGAATGATATCAATTAAACAGGAGGTCAGATATAGGGTTAAGTATACCAAATTGATCAGGGTGACGAGTAGAGTTGAAATCCGGATGTCTGTCTGTCCGTCCGTCCGTCCGTGCAAGCTGTAACTTGAGATATCATGATGAAACTTGCTACACGTATTTCTTGGCCCCATAAGAAGGTTAAGTTCGAAGATGGGCAAAATCGGACCTCTGCCACGCCCACAAAATGGCGAAAACCGAAAAACCTATAAAGTGTCATAACTAAGCCATAAATAAAGATATTATAGTGAAATTTTGCACGAAGGATCGCATTAGGGAGGGGCATATTTGGACGTAATTTTTTTGGAAAAGTGGGCGTGGCCCCGCCCTCTACTAAGTTTTTTGTACGTATCTCGGAAACTACTATAGGTATGTCAGAGACTCTACAGAGTCGTTTTCTTCAGGCATTTCCATATACAGTTCAAAAATGGAAGAAATCGGATAATAATCACGCCCACCTCCCATACAAAGGTTATGTTGAAAATCACTAAAAGTGCGTTAACGGACTAACAAAAAACGTCAGAAACACTAAATTTTATGGAAGAAATGGTAGAAGGAAGCTGCACCCAGGCTTTTTTTAAAAATTGAAAATGGGCGTGGCGTCGCCCACTTATGGACCAAAAACCATATCTCAGGAACTACTCGACCGATTTCAATATACTATTTTCTCAACACCCTGATGACATGTACGAAACATGGGTGAAATCGGTTCACAACCACGCCTTCTTCCAATATAATGCTATTTTGAATTCCATCTGATGCCTTCTCTGTATAATATATACATTAGGAACCAATGATGATAGCGGAATAAAATTTTACACAAATACGGTATTTGAAAAATATGAAAATGACGGATAATGAAATCTCGATTATCACTTTATCATACGAGAGTATAAAATGTTCGGTGACACCCGAACTTAGCTCTTCCTTACTTGTTTAACTGCATTTTTTTTACCCCAATTTACAAACAAACAAAATGATAAGTAGCAGGTTCAACATTATGGCGAGGGTTGAAATTTTTCGAACTAAAGAAGTTATGCGTCAAGCTAATCAAAGTTTTGCAACAATATTAACAAAAATTGGTAATGGACAGTTGTTAGACCAGGAAGAGCTAGATTTAAATGAATCACGGATTTACTCCGAAGAAGAA
Organism: Bactrocera tryoni; assembly: GCF_016617805.1. NCBI lineage: Eukaryota > Metazoa > Arthropoda > Insecta > Diptera > Tephritidae > Bactrocera > Bactrocera tryoni. The sequence continues at coordinate 22,080,151 of NW_024395977.1, forward strand.
GCTGAGAGACTTTGTCCAGACGGTATACAATTGCTTTTTGATAATCATTCAGTTTGCTAAATACAACAAAAAAATTTTGAATTCTATAGACGAAAAAGTGAATTCAGAGGCAACAGATATATATATGTATATTGGATCTAAAAATGTTGAACAGCAAACTTCTATGCGTCAAAAATTACATAAAATGTCAACTATTGATACAGGAGGTTTGCCATATCAAATTACGTTGGTTTTGAACAGACCATACATGATAACAACTAACATCGATGTATCAGATGGATTAGCAGTGGGAAAATTAATTTTCATTGAATATAATGACAAAGGAGAAAAATCTAAAAAATAATCTTCATCCACTGGCAGTACCAATAGATCGCAGAACATCATCTATACCACTATTACCTAATAAAACCGTTATTGTAAAACGTAATCATTTCCCATTAGTTCCTGCATGTGCAATGACGATTCACAAGGCCCAGGGAGCTACTTTTGGTGAGATTGTATATGAATATGATAAATCACACGCTCAACAACTCCTGTACGTCGCATTATCACCAGTTACATCAATAAACGGTTTATATCTCGTTTCAAAAAAAAAAAATGATAACAAATTTTACCATGGCCGTACAACATGAATTTCGAAGGCTGAACTTAAATCGCCTTAAGACAGTTGGAAATGTTTTATATGATTTCTTAAATAAAAGAAAAGGTTTACCTTTAACTGTCAAAGCTTACGAGCTCATGTACAAGATCTGCAATATGACAATATAGTGTCGTCGTAAAATTTTTTAATTATTTCGGAGACATGGATGAATAATGAAGATATTGTAGACATTCCAAATCTTAATATTGTTGTTAATTACAAAAGACCACGTACGAGGGCAGGCGGAGTAGCAATTTATCACAAAGTAAATGATGGAGCCCATGTTGTTACGCCACAAATGGATCTCAATGCACAACAGCTGGAATCATTGTCTGTTCAGATTTCGAAAGTTGGAGAAATACGTGCCTGTGAAATCAGATATGACCAGGGAGATTTAGTTCTGATTGTAGCAATTTACATCTCTCCCAACCAATCAATAAAATCAGTTATTGAATTTATACATGAAAATTTGATCAAATATACTCCAGAGGTATCGCGAGTTCTCAAAAAGAATTGTGATAAAATTCCGATGATTTTAAGTGGGGATTTTAACATAAATTTTGCATCAGATACAGCGCTTCCTTTGATTGAGTTTCTCGATACAACATTTAATTTAAAAAGTGTAACAGTCGCACTCAATCAACTACGAGATCAAAGACGGTAACAGATGCAGTACTCCAAAGATATGTCAATCAAATTGAAACTAAAATATTTGTATCCTATTTTAGTTATCATAAGCCTCTTGTATCATTTGTGGAAACTGAAAATGTGGAACTTGAGCAATAGATTATGCAACATATGTTAAAGAAAATATAAAATATCTTTTAAAATTAATCAAAATACTTTCATTTTTAAACAATTAAACTTTGTAATTATCCTACCCTTGTTATATATATTCATCTCATTCTTTTGTCGATTTACTGAAGTTTCACACACACACATTTTTTTGGTTTCGATCAGGAAATCCTTCATAGTTAAAGAGCAATTCCGGACCATATTGTATCATGTGGAGCATAATATTTTCTGAAGCCAGAAGTTTCTAAGTCTATTCTCTCTACTTCCTACCTCGTCATCGTGACCGTATTTCAAAACATATTTTCGTAAGCATCCGTCTCCAATCAGGAATATCGTCAGCTATTAATACGTTTTGTCGTGTTATCTCTCCACCCAGGAATCTACTATTAAGATTAGTTTGTACGTCCACCTTGCTTTTTCTGCCATGTTCCAGCGCTTCCGAACCCCTTAGATATATTTTTTTGCATTTCTTCGTTTCGCTCTGTTGTTGTAAGCAGTCTTCTAATGTCACTGGATTTTTCATAAACCCTTTTAAATTCTAATATCATTATGTCCGGCGGCATGATACTCGATTCTTCAACATATTGCAGAATCTCCTAATAATCCTGAATCTATTTAGAAAGGTCTTGGTTTTCTGACGTTCTCTACATTGCTAGGCTCCATATGGGCGCCGCGTACATGCATTATTTCCGATAGGGCCGCTGTTATTCCTGTCACTTTTTCACATGTTGAAAGAGTTTTAATTCAGGAGATGTGCCAAAAACAGGGTATTCAGAAAATGGATGGAATTAACGCTAATTAGAGAAGGATGGCTAATGAAGTAAATAGCATCCTAGAAGAACAGATGGGAAGCATTAACGTAGTGTACCTTTGATACCCCAAATATGTCTAATTCTGACGATCAGACTTATATAGAGGGGAGTGTGATTAATATGGTTACGAGATCGAAATAGAATCGACAATTAATGGCTAAAAGTAACTAGACAGTGAATTTCGTAGAATGTTCGTGTGGCGAAGTTTTGTTAAAGATCTATTAACTTAACCAAGTCTCCTCATTTTGGTAAAGAACCGAGCCAGACGTTGAGAAAACGGTTGTTTGAATTAAAATTAAAAGTAAGTGTGTTGTCAGTAAATTGGGAATGTTAATTAACAATCGAGTGATCGCACAAGAGGTTTTAAGGTACTAGATGATTTATCGAGTAAATCCGTTACAGTACGCATCAAACTTAGAGTAGCAGCATTGCAAAATTTGTTTTTGCTTACACTATCACCCCTATTCTGTGCACTTGACAAATTATTAAAATATTGAAAATTAATTCATATATTTATCAAGTAAGAAATATTTTGGTACTCTGTGGCAATCTTGATAAAGGTAAAAGCTTCAGTTCGCAAAGCTTTTCCCCACACGTATGGTGAACAAAGTAATGTAAATAGAAACAGCTGACTTCTATTCAAATTAAATTTATTCGTTAAAATTGACTCTTCTGCAGCATAAGTTTTCAGGTGTTAATTATTAACAAAATAAAAAATAAAAAAAAAAAAAATAATGTATTTGATAGTAAACCAAAACACGATCGAGCACTCACGAGCAGCTCTAGGCATATTCTTTATATCACTGGATTTTTCAAGCACACCCAGAAATCGATACGGGGAAAAATTGCCCAAAAACGCCTCAACAGATGAAGGAATTATGGCAACAGCTGGCAGATGAACTAAATTCTTGTAAAGGACCAATACGAAGTGTTGCAAATAGAAATAGATAACATTTTAGTTTATGTTGATACATACATATATTTATTTATTTATTATATCGTGTTAATTTGTAGACGTTAGATTAGATTAGATTTATTGATGAGGAATGCACCGCGACCTTAAGTCTATTGTGCCCTCTCCTAAATCACAAGGACTCACTTAGCCCCAGCACATTGATGAAGTCCAATATTCTACCGGGTGCTAGTGAGTCGATGCAATCCCTATCCGGAAACATGGATAAGAGGGCCTTAATCCTGCGTCTACAGACTGCTGCGCAGTCGATCAGCAGGTGTTCCGGTTTTTCAGGCTCCATGTCGCAGAACCGGCAGTTAGTGCAATAAGATAGGCCCATGTTATACAAATGCCTATTTAGCTTGCAGTGGCCAGTATAAAATGCGACCAGTAGCCTAAGTTTATTCCTGGGGAGGTTAATTACAACTTTGAACCTGCACATGTTGTACCCTCCCATTAGCAACTTGGCATGCCGCATGCCGTGTGTTCGTTGCCAATGCTCTTTTCTGCCCACTCCCTCTTCTTTGCGGAGTAGCTCCTTTATAGTATGGGGACCCACCCTTGTAAAGGGTTCAGGACCTACCATTTTGGTGAAGGGTGCGGAGCGGGTGAGCTCATCTGCCAGTTCGTTACCGACTATTCCTTTGTGACCTGGCACCCAGATTAGGTGCACCTGGTTTCTTTCCGCAAGGCTGTTTGGCCATTTTCTGCACTCCTGCACCAGCAGCGATCTGATCTCATAGGAGGAGATCGCTTTTAGGGCTGCTTGACTATCGCTGAGTATGGCTATCCGCTCATTGCGATAGTTGCGATGGAGGTTTATCTCTATGCACCGACTTATGGCAAAGACTTCCGCCTGGAAAATTCTCGGAAACTCCCCCATAGGTATGGAGAGCTTGGTGCGTGGACCCGCGATCCCTGCACCAATTCCCTCCGACATTTTTGAGCCGTCGGTGTACCACCTCAATATACTGTTCCTCAGCAGTAGCTCAAGGGTGGAGTCGTTCCACTCATCCTTGCTTCCGAGGGTGACCTTAAACTTCTTAGTGAAGTTAACTGTTTTGGTAGTGCTGTTCTTCCGGAGGAGGGCGATTGGTATATTGCCACTTATCTTTTCCATCCTCTGGGACGAGATGCGCCGCCCCTCCTCCACCCGGTGTAGAGCTGCTACGGATGGTTGGCTTCCGGCTTTCCTCGTGTTGCCGCCCTTCATCCTTTTGGAGCTGGGGGGCTCCTGCGGCGTGAGCTGGCCGCTCTTCCGCTTCACTGTTTGGGCGTAAGTGTCCGTGAGCTCTGCCCTTCCGTCGCCACGCCTTGCGGTCAGGGTTGTGCTGACCGCGCCTCGGTTGCTAGTACCGTTCCCTTGCGTGCTAACTGACGCGGCCCTGTTGCGCTCCTTTTCTGGGGATACATTGCTCCCTTTCTTCCTTCCTCTGACCATAGCTTCTGCTGCCTCGGGAATCTTACTGTCCCGGAGGTAACGCAGGTACCACTTCATGCTGGCTCCACTCACACCCTTCCTGTGCGGGTCATCACACCCGCCGGGTTTTCCAGCTGCTGGGAGAGGGCGTTGCCCACCACTTCTGCGCCTTCTCCTCCTGCTACGACCACCATCGGTCTCTGCCCGATGCGACTCCACCGAGTCTGAACCGTTAGGCCTACTTAAGGGGGTCTTCGCGGCAGCAGGCACTTTCGCCAGGCGAGCGCCGCACATAGGTTTCTGCTAGTGCATACTGCGGCTAAAAATATAAGGAGTTGTCGCAGGACAATGACATTTGGTACATCATTGTTTTGGATTCCAATCAAGAAAAAAATGAAAAAATCAAAATCACGCCCCCGTTTTTACGCCCACCTCCCATATAAGGTGAAACTTAATTTTTGACCTACAGCACTGATTTTTGGTACATAGCATTTTTATGACATTATATATGTTGGTGTTAAATTTCAATAATATCCGCCCACTTTTACCCCCACCTCCCATACAAACTAAATTCTCTTTTATCAAGTCTCTTTTAGCAACTTTTTTACATCTTCGTGACATTCTAATTTTTTAAATTTTATTTTAGTACGAAATATGTTTATGTACGGACCCGAAGACATTAATAAGTGATGCATCACATCTTCGTTAGTGGATATGCGTCCAATACTTCTGGAATGATACATCCTATAGTTCCTGTAATCCTTGTTATATATATATTGCATACTTTTGGGCGGTAACTTGCCATTTTAGAGTATCTCATTGTTTTTTTCAAGGGGGGCAATTTGGGGCAGCTGAATTTTTTTTTATCGTTTAGCTGAGACTTCAGGCTTTAATTCGGCGTATGTATGTCGACAGCGGTAGACAGCGCTAAAAAGATGCACCACTTTGAATTTGAAGAACATTGAAATTTTGACGTCCAAGTTATGTAGTTCCACAATATTTTTTATGCATTATTTTTTTTAATGGATTTTGATGCAAAATTTTTCTTTGATACATATTATAAATGAAAAATAATAATAAAGTCGAATTTCAATAGTTGTTTTATTGTATCAATGATTTGACTTTGGAGTAAATTTTTTGCTAATTTTGATGTTCTCCACATTCACCAACTTTGGGCAGTTCTGAACAAAAAACTAATACAGATAGAATCCTAATACTTTGGGAAAATAATGTATAGATAGTTGGTAACAAACTGTGAAATTTTCATTCAAATCAGACAACATGCCATTTTTGAATTTCAGCCACGGAAATCCCAATGTGCGCCGCTGCATGAGGGCATGTCGTCATCATTCTCCCTCTCATGCTCCTCAAACAGGGCCCGCTAAGCTGGCGAGGGAGCAAGCTTCCGCTTAGCCCCTTGACCCTCCTTGCCTACGCTGCTTACTTGCTCTTTTTCATTGTCCGTGGCCGTTGTCCTGGGTCGTTGCCTTATTTTTGGGTTGTTTGTTGTGGTTGTGGTTTGTTTCTGGTTGCTCGTCTTGTTCTTATGACCCTTGGCTCAGCGAGGTGAGCTGTCGGGTCTACTATTGTTATGGGGAACTAGAGGGTCCGCCACGCCAGAACCCCTTGACGCGGTAAGGCCACAGTTACTCCCCAAATCGGCCCGGTGTTGGGGAGGCTCCTTTCGAATACAGCCGAATTTACCTCCTGGTTGCAAATCATCCAATGGGCACGGGAGTCGCATAACACCCTGGATTAGGAGGTGGTAGCTCTTGGTTGACGCACGCATGCGGTATCCGAAATCCTGCCTGGGCAGTGCCTTTCAGCACCACCCACACCGGCTGGGGGATACCGAGTATGCCTTGCTCCTAAGCCCCTGCACCACGGCAAGGCGCCTACCATTCGCAGAGGAACGACGTTAGGCGTTTGGAAAAGCCAACAGCGCAATCATGCAAGGCGGTTAAAAATGAGTCAAAGGCTCACAGGTGCTGGTCCAAGCTCCAAACCAATGGCCGACCTTGAAGAAAAGGCTTTATCTACGTTTGGTTTGGCTGCTGTGGATGGTATAAAAATGTCCAAAGCCTTGGTTTTCATTATGATATAAACACAAAATATATTAATTTTTTTGCAATTTCTTATTACGTTTTTTTTTAATTAGCAACTCAATAATAAAGTCTCTAGGAAGTAGTAACGAATTTCAAACCGCCCTAATACTTAAATATAAATTTAAAATTGACATAATCAAAGATGAGTTAGAAAATATTAAAAGAGCAATTCATTTAACTAAAGCGAACATTATTAACTCAGTTATTATTAACAATCAAGAAGCTCATAGAATAAATAAAATTTTTATCGAAGAGAATCTGTAATTTGGTTCGTTAGAGGAATCTCTGAATTTTGCAGACGTTCAAATTGCTGTAAAACAAAACTTACTAATTTATATGATAAAAATACCGAAAACCGGTAAAGAAATTTGCAAATCTATTATAATTAAGCCTTTAAGTAAAAACGAAACTATTTTAAAGATAAATTTTGAAAAGATACTGAAATGTAATGAAGAATATTATGGTATAGAAAAAGATTGTAAAATAATAAATCAAATAAAAATTTGCAAACAAACCCAAATTGTTAATTTGGAAAACGAAAATTGTATAAAAAATTTAATAAGGAATAAACCATATAAGTGCACTGTAACAAATACGGAACATGTTAAAAATATTGTAGAAATAAATATAGGATTAATACTTTTAAATAATTTCGAAGGAAATATTACTACAAATAATAATACTAGAAAATTAAGAGGATCATATTTGATAAGAATCTTTAATGAAACTATAAGAATAAATAACATGAATTTTACAACTTTAGAACAACATAGCTTGAGACCACTGCCTGCTTTAATCCAACATTCAAACTCAAATTCAGAGTTCGAGGAAGTTCAATCCTTAAAACTTATGAAAGAGCTTAATATAAAAAACATTAAAAAAATAAGTTCTCTGAATCTTTTAGTGAAATCCAGTTTATTCACTCATTTTGGGCTATTAGCCCTAGTACTTACCATAATTGCAATTTTCAGATGCAAAAATCATTTCAAATGCCAGTAATTAAAAGGACGCAGCATAGAAGTCTTAACGACATCCCATTTTTTTAATTAATCAAGCGGGGACGCTTGATATTTCGGAGGGAGGAGTTAACACAATATTTTATGAACTACTACATAAATTCCATTCCCACCGTATATGCTAGAAACATGCAAACCGTTTGCATACTTTGGAGTCCTATTACAACCAAAAGTGCAACTGCGCTAAACGAGCATCCGCTAAATTCTTAAGTGAGCGAAACACGCGCAACCATGTCTTCTCCCCCAAAACCAAATAGCTGCAGGTGAGCGCTACACGCGCAAACCCTTTTAGCTGACCAAGCATCTTTGGTCACGTAGGCCGGCTCAAGCATAGGTTAGATTATAAACTTTAAAGTTAAGTGTAGTCAGTCTTTTTAAGTTACTAGACTCGACAGGCACATAGTGCCGCTAAAAAAACATAAATAATTTTAAGATAATAAAATGGGCGACCTAATAAAATTAATTAATAAATAAACCTCCGTCTCGTTAATTTACATACATATATGTATGGATTGGCTTCTGTAAATATATAACTAAAGAGTTGATATATATCTTGATCTTGTTCTTTCACCTTCGCGCATGTACTGTGAAGAGTTATAATCATTAATTGGAGAATCAATGATTTCTGCAACCCGTCATCTATTTCGTTCAACGTAATGCTGCTTTCATTATTATATTATGCAATATAACGCAAATACTAACAAACAAAGCTGAAGTTTCGTATGAATAATGTAGAACTCGGTGCTTCAACAAACATCTGAAGCGAGATTTTAAAACACCAAATGCCCTCTCTTTTGCAGTTTCTTGCAGTAATTTGCTGTAATTTTGCTCTTTATGGGTGTTAGGTGTTCCTACTAATGTTAAAAGCCACGGTTTTAGAGGATAATCTTGATCGCCAAGAAGACAAGATTCTCTCCGTTGTTTCTCAGACGTATTAGTATCACGAGCTACTAGAAGATTCATGCTGCTTTGGTTGTGCATGAACGTAAATCACCTCGTCGTCATTCAAATCATAGCTGAATTTATTTTTTCAATCGTGAATATCGTCGCAGTTGACCAACATGCAATATGCTTGATTCTATAAAACTCTTATTTATGATGCAATATTTTTATTAATTAATAAGCCGACAATAGATTAAGCAACGAAAAGTATACAAAGGGCACTTAAATTCACTCATTACAGGAGCAACCTACGTACAGGTATAGTTTGGTCATTGCTTACACCTGTTTTTATGAGTGAAAAAGTTTCAGCTTTGTAAATAAGGATTTCAAAAGTTAGTATTATTTGTGAAAAGGAAAGAGTAGAAGATTGAAAAAGTGGTTCTCCTCACCTAGTTCAATCAACAACGATCTGAAGCCGGAAACGCCGGAAAGTTTCGTGTAGTTTTTAAATCGTCTTATATAATTATTCAAATATGCCACATATTTAATCATAACATTCAGCATAAAATAAGAAAGGGGACGAAATATATATGAAGCTGTACTTAGGCTTAGACGAAATTCATTAGATTTTGACGCTAAACCACATTATCACAAAGAATATGTTTGAGACAAATGTGGGATCGAAGCTTCTTACATTCGTTTAATTCGTATCTTTAACACAACCTAAACCCAGAAGACCCGGCGAACTCTACTTTGCCTTACACGAAACAACCAAGCAGGTTTTGAGTTTTATAAAGACTATTCTACCGCAGAAGTCATTCTCTTCAGTTAAGTGCCTTTTCAATAACAAACAATGCAGATGGCCTTTCGTCCCTTGAACATGCCACATATAATTGGTCAACTTTAAAAGATTGACATTCAAATGTCCGTATATGACTTGGAAATGCAGAGGTAATGGCTTCAACGATTGTCATATCTCAATGGGCATCGTTTTCTAGTACAAGTATATTGAGTTCTTCACATGCAGCACGATATATTGGGAATATTAACATTAACAGTCCGTACTGTTTCAAATGACGTTATTATTTATTTCACCATTATTTGGATGAACTGTATACATCTGGGTAGCCAGGAACCTCCTCGTCTTGTTTCTATCGTTTAACTTTCTTCGAAGAAGCATTCCAAATGTAACAACGTAGCACACCGGAGTAAATCAAAGTTCGTGCTAACGGATCGCCTTAGCAGATCATACGTTGAGCAACATTCTAATCTTCTTTCGTTGCCAAAAACCAATGCCAATTCGTCTTGAAGGCTCTTGAAATATGTGGAAATGCGAAACAATCAAACTATCGTCGACAACGAATCCATTATGTTCAATATTGTTGTGGTAGTTCGACCATTATCATCTGATGATCGACCCCGATACAGATAATAACCACAGCTGCTAGCTAGTGGACATAGAAGGCAGATGGATTTACTTCTCATAACACAATTTGGCTTCGTTCGACCTAACAAAATTTAAACGCTCCGTTCCTAATTTGACGAACATGTCGATGAAACTGCAACAAATAATTTTTATCATTTTAACGAATCATCAAGTTATATCGGTAATACTCTTGCTAGCTTTTTTGGTAGTTTCTTCACCCTAAATTAAGAAAGGAGATTTAATATTTTGTATCTAAATTTTTGACATATTCATAAAGTGGTGGTACTTGCTATTTTAAAAATGAATTCACTTCAACAGCGGCAAAGCTCGCCCATGTCAACCTCAATACAATTAAATGCTGATTCTCAAATGACCTTCAAGTGATTTTCTACCTTCATCGCTTCATATCCTTTCGAACGGTTTGGAAATTTCTTCAAAGTGTTTAAAATACCCTTCTGTGCAGCAACAAACACTCGTTTAAAATACCCGAAAAACATGGATATTCCACATTCAATCACCGCCGTTCAAGAAATGCAATGGAAGGGACAAGGATTGAGGCGGGTAGGTTCTTGTGGCATTTATTACAGTGGCCATATAAAGAAACGCAAATTTGGTGTAGGATTCGTGGTGGGAGAAAGACTTCGTCGCCGAATACTGGCATTTACCCGGGTGGACAAACGTTTAGCCACAATCATCATCAAATCATAGTTCTTCAACATATCGTTGATTTGGAATGGAAGAAGGATGTGACCAAGGATGCCTTCTATGAGCGCTTGGAGCGCATCTATGAAAGCCACAATGTTAAAATCGTTCGTAGCGACAAAAAAAAGTATACGGCCGGTAAATTTAGCCTCTACGAAGAAACATCCCCAAATGGGTTGAGGCTGATCGACTTCACCGGGGCCCAAAATGTGGTTATCTGTAATGTTAGATTCCAGCACAGAAAACTTCATCAAGATACCTGGTTGTTTGCGGATAGAAAAACCACCAACCAGATCGATCATATTGTGATAGATGGAAGACACGTCTTCAGTGCTTTAGGCATTTGTACGCTCAGAGGTCATTACATTGACTCGGACCACTACCTTTTTGCATACAAGATACACATCCGCTTCAGTGCAGCAACAAACACAAGAAAGGTTCGACGTCGAAAAGCTGAACTCCTGCTCTCTGAGAGCACTCATCAACAACTTGATATAAGGGAATTGTGGGACGGCATTTCAAGCTCCTTACGTACAGCTGCAAATGAAACAATTTCTTTTCGGAAAATACAAAAGAACAGCTGTTGCGTCGCAGCGGACAGCAAATATAATGCCTACCTCGCAACGTTACAATCGACCACTACACGTGCTGGATGGGATAGATACCGATAGTTTAAGAGGGAAGCGAGACGCATTTGCAAACAAAAGAAGAGAGAGGTAGAAAAGATTGAGTATGAAGAGCTTGATAGGCTGGCCGTCAGGGGTAATGCTCGAAAATACTTCAAAAAAATGCGGTGGCTAACAGAAAGTTTCAAGACCGGAGCATACTCATGTAGAACCTGCAAAGGTGATCTAGTAACCGATGCCCAGAGCATACTAAAATTATTGAGAAAACCCTGCTGAATGGCAGTGAAACCGTAACCAAACGAATCCGATTCCCAATCGATGGCGATGGAGCAGACGTTCCATTGTCCGACCATGAAGAAGTACGAATAGCAATTACCCGTCTGAAAAACATCAAAGAGACGGGAGCCGACGGATTATCGGTTGAGATATTCAAACATAGCGGCGAAGAACTGATCAGGACATGCATCAGCTTGTTTGTAAAAAATGGTCGGACGGACGCATCCCCAACGATTGGTATTTAAGTGTGCTGTGTCCAACCCACAAAACGGGAGACTTCACAATCTGCGCGAACTACCGTGGAATAAGCCTCCTAAACATCGCATATAAGGATCTATCGAGTGTATTCTGTGATAGATTAAAATCCACCGTCAACAAACTGATTTGACCTTAAAAGTGCTCTGCCCAACTCACAAAACGGGAGACCTGACAATCTGCATCAACTACCGTGGGATAAACCTCCTAAATATCGCAAATAAAGTTCTATCGAGCGTATTGTGTCAAAGATTGAAACCGACCGTCAACAAACTGATTGGATCTTATCAGTTTAGAGAAAACCACCTGAACTTGAGAATCAACAACCGACCAGATATTCACTACGCGCCAAATCTTGTAAAGGACCCTTGAAAACAGAAACGACACGCACCACCTCTTCATCGATTTCAAAGCTGCTTTTGACAGCACGAAAAGTTGCCACTTTTATACCGCGATGTCTGAACTTGGTAGCCCCGCAGAACCAATACGGCTATGTAAACTGACGTTGAGCAACATTAAAAGCTCCGTCAGGATCGGGAAGCACCTCTCCGAGCCGTTCGATACCAAACGAGGACACTATCTATTTGTTGATTTCAAAGCTGCTTTTGACTCCTCGAAAAGGAGCCGCTATTATTTCGCCATGTCTGAATTTGATATCCCTTCAAAACTAATACGGCTGTGTAAACTGACGTTGAGCAATACCAAAATCTCCGTTAACATCGGGAAGGACCTCTCCGAGCCGTTCGATACCAAATGAGGTTTCAGACAAGGCGACTCCGTATCTTGCGGCTTCTTCAACCTACTTTTGGAGAAAATATTTCGAGCTACACAGCTTAATCGAACAGGAACAATTTTCTACCAGAGTGTACAGCTTCTGGCGTATACTGGTGATATTGATATCATTGGCCTCAACATCTGCGCCGTAAGTCCTTTTCAGACTGGATAAGGAAGCGAAGCAAGTATGTCAAGACGAAATATCTTCTGTCAGCAAACAAACAGTCGTCGCACTAGCGACTTGGCTCCCACGTCACCGTGGGCAGACATAACTTCGAAGTTGTAGATAATTTCGTCTATCTTGGAACCAGTATTTACAGCAACAAAAATAACAGCCTCGAAATCCAACGAAGAATATCTCTTACCAACAGGTGCTTTTTCGGACTTAGTAGGCAATTGAGAACAAATACCAAACTCAATAAGTCACTCATTATTCGCGTCCTGCTATATGGTACAGAGACATGGACGATGACAACATCTGATGATACGACTCTATGAGATTTCGAGAGAAGAAGATTTCTGGTCCTTTGCACATTGGCAATGCGATATCGCATTCGATGGAACGGAGAGCTGTATGAGTTATATCAAGACATTGACATATTGCAGCTTATTAAGGACAGCGGCACCGCTGGCCAGGTCATGTCGTCCGTATGGATGAAAACACTTCAGCTGTGAAAGTATTCGACGCAGTACCTGACGCAGAATCACAGGTTGAGGAAGTTCTACAATCCGTTAGAGAGATCAGGTAGAAAAGGAACTGGCTGCACTTAGTGTCTCGAATTGGCCCCAAATTACTATAAGAAGAAACGATTGGAGCGATGTTGTTAACTCGGCTATAAGCCGGTAAGCGGTGCCTACGCCATTAAAAAAGAAAAATGGTCAGGTATGCCATATATGATGTAGTAATATAATGTTTTTTAGGACAACACAATTATGTTAGAAATTTTTAAAGTTTGATTTTAATTTTTACTTCACAAAATAATCATTATATTTTGATTTTTATCTATCGCTTACAAAATAAGAAGTATTTGATAACTTTTATTTATTGCACGCAGAATAATAGTTAAGCGGTGAATTTTAAATACATAACTCTTACGAAATAAGAGTTGAAGAGTAAGCTTTTCCTTAGGTTTGATCATACCAGTTGTAAGGGATTCATAAATATTCACACTGTATCAAGAAAGATAGAAGATTTCCTTTAGCCAGTTCATACTTACTTTCTGTGCTTTCTCTTACATTTGCGCGTTTTGATATTTTAATCTTAAGATATTCGGTAAGCTAAACATCCGTATTTAGAAGGTATTTCAAAATGCAATTCCTTTAGAAAGAAAGATGCTTGCCCTAGCATTAACTAAAGAGAGTCGACCAACATTTTGCTTCCCTCTAAAAAATATCAGCCGATAGAATGTAAACAGAGGAAAAGATGTGAGAAGTTTATTGGCATTCTAGATTGAAATGGTTGCATTTTCTTATTCTGTAAAAATGTATGAAATTTTTGCACCAAAAATATTTATTATACGCTAAAGCTTAATACAATTTATGTATATATAAAGTCAGTTTTCTTAATATAGATTCATAGAGCAAATAGAGGAATAAATAAATTTTATATATAGTATATGCCACCTTTTAAATATTTATCGCAGAAAAATGTTAGCTGCAAATAAGCAACCAGTAATACCAGAAGTTCTTAAAGGGCAGCTTTTAAAAAAGTAATTTTAATTCTTAAATATATATCTTACTTTGAAAAAAGAAACATATGTATATAATTAATTAAAGTATTTTTCATATAATCATAAAAGGCTATTAGAAAATTCCTCATTATATGATAACATTATTCAAATTCTCAATTACACCCTGTGAAATTGTGCCACTTTTTACATCACAAAAGAACCAAAAAAGTGTGACCCTGTCATTCGTCAGCTGTTTTACTATTTTCGTTTGTTCAGAAAAATAAGAATAGAAAATACAAGTCAAAATTAATAACACAAATAAGAATTTTGAAATGGAATATAATTGCGATTCTCACATAAGCCCCTGTTTTAAAAGAATAAAAAGTAAGTACACAAAATAAAGCACAGCCCAGAATATGTAGTATATAATACGTTTTGGTTTCAGTGTGGACAGACAATGAGACTCTGCTAAATAATATTCAGCAATTGATTGCAACTACATATGTTGGAAATGAATACATAAGTAATATTATAGTTAGTATACATATACATTATGTTCCTAAATATACCTGTTTATACCTATTTAAACTATACTATTTTGTGCCTGATTATATTAATATTTTTTTATTGTATTGAATGAATGATCTTGTTTTAATTAATTAAATTACAAAAATATAGTTAGTCTACATTTCTTGGAATGAAGAACTGGGCCTTAACCTCGTTACGTTTAATCTGACCTAATTGTGAAAGAAGTTGGTCTCTCCTGTCGCCTTGAATTGCTAAAATCAATAAAGTCACCCATGTAGATGCAAAGTTTGTGTAGAACACAACATGCCAAAACAAGTTTTGCCATCGACTGAACGTTGTGGAAATCTAGACGCATTAGTTGACGGAATCTGGATTTCAGCATTCCGAAAGCATTTTAAATTTTTACCTTCGTCTGACTTAATTTGGTATTGTACAACTTTTCAGATTCTGTCAAATTACCATAGTCTCTGTATGGTGTTAATAAATATTCCCTTAAAGGATATGCTGAATCTCCCAATAAATGGTATTTTGGGGCACATAAACTGGACAATTCTTTACCAATGAAAGATAATCTGAGAACTCCAGCATCATGGATTTTGCTAGGCACCGCGGTAAATACGTCCAAAAAGCGTAACTTTGCATCGCATACACCTTGCAAAGTGATTGATGCGCATTCATGCCTGTTGATATATGAAGAGCGTATTTTATGTTTGGGTTTTCTCCTTGTGATGGAGCTTCCATCATTGCAGCCCAAGACATTCCGAAACCCAGCTATCTGCAAATAATATTATATATAATTTATATTATGTACATATATTTGAATATTTTTGTAAACCATAATTACACTTTCAGCGATTACTTCCTTCTCCGAAAATTCTGGATTATGGTAAAGGCCTGTAATTTATAAATATATTGAAAATATGATTCTCATTTGATACTTTTTATCTTACCTCTGCCTCCGAATAGGCGTTCACCACATCTTCAACGAAATTTTTTACCCTAGGTAGAGAATATCTACCATCCCAATTTCGTTTTCTGATGAAGACGATGATGAATCCATCAGTTGATTTGCAATTTCCATAACTAAATACAACAAAATTTCATGATTCATTTTATTAAAAATTGAACTCAAAAATGTAAATAAATATCAGCTGCAACTCTCACTTTTACGTTTTTATAGGGTAGAAAATGTTCCAGTTTTTCGGGTTAAAATGTTGAGAAAAAAACACGCAAATTTGACAGTTCGGCGACAGAGCCAGATAACGTGTATTATAGAGAACAGAGAACGTGTATTATAGAGAAGGTTCATGGTGTGCCGATTGTCACAAGGTTCCTCTTTTTGGAGGGGCTCAGTTTTCTATTAGTGGATTTCACCACAAAAATTTATTAGCGGATTTCAGAAAAATATTTAACATGCGGGGGTCGAAAATAGCAGAGTTGAGCATTTTCAGTGTTAAATGAGAAAAGTAATGTTAATTTAAATGTTTAGAAATGTACGCTAACAGATTCGCGTATTTACAATGCGCAAACGACTATGGATATCATTTATAGATATTATGAAAGATATATTTGATATTAAAGCACATAAGTATTCATGTACATATGTGCAATTTGACCTATTTAATGATGAATTCCATTAATCATAATTACCTATGTAAATATTATAATTAATAAAGTTTTGTTAAGTTATTATATAGTATATATTTATATACACATTTATGTATTTGTTTGCTTTGGGCATTAAAGGCTTTGATAACGTTTTAAAAGACCATGCCTTCGCACAGATTCACATAAGCATATAAAAAGATTTTATGAAACCATACGCATAATGTTCACATATGTTACGTATGCACGTAAACAAATTTGAAAGAATCATTCGCATAATGTTTGTAAATTTGTCTACATACACACCAATTTGTGTGTAACTATATACACCCATTGTTTCATACAAAAATTCCGTTGTCACGGACAACCAATGACCGAACTTCACGTTTTGTCAAAAAGTCAATGTGTCGAAGGACTGACGCGACGACAAAGCGTCACAACATTGTGTTGTTGGTAGAAAATCCAAGCTGTGCCGAAAAAAATAAACGAATGGCCGCATATTGTCACCGCTTTCCTTGCCGCTGTACAGCTTCGCCTACGAACCAGCGTAAATATGTATGTTTGTGAGTGAGCTTTCATACATATCGACGCAGATTTTTGAGAATCGCGTAAAAATATCGCCCCATATCTTGTACACTTTTGACACATGGGACTGGAAGCCTACAAGATATAGCGACAGCTTTAAGAATACTACTCACAATACCTGTGTCAGTTGCATCTTGTGAAAGTTCTTTTGGCAATTAAATTGATCAAATCTTACTTGAGATCGACCATTAGTCAGAGTAGACTATCCATTCTTGCTTCAACTTTCAATTACAATGATATGATATGGGATTTTGCAGCGATCGAAGGCCAAGCGGTCGCACATATTCACGTATGTATGTTATTATGTGAGCATGTAAACAAAAACCATACGCATAATGTTTGTAAATTTGTCTACTCACAACTTTGTTTGGAAATGTGTACACTCATTGCCTCATGCGAAGCTGCAGACAACCAACGGCCGAAGCTCACATTTTGTCAAAGAGTCAATGTGTCAAAAGACTGACGCGACGACAAAGCGTCACAACATTGTGTTGTTGGTAGAAGATCCAAACTGTGCCGAAAACACAAACGAACACAAAGTGACCAATTGCCACTGCTTCCCTTGCCGCTGTAACAGCTTCTCCGACAAAGCAGCGTAAATATGTAGGTTCATGTATGAGCTTGCATACATATCGACACAGATTTTTGCAAGCCGCGTAAAAATATATACGAACGTCCTGTATCGCCACGGCGACATTCATGTTTACCAGCGCCTATAGATGTTTCACATAAAAAATTATCTTAAGTGTTTTCAAAAGTTCTCAACAGGAAATTTTTATTATTTTAAATAATCATTTATTATTCAAGAGATAATTCAAGAAATACTATATTCTTTTGAATCTAATCATCTTGCCCATGTGCAATACCGCCAACTGCAGTCTAAAGATTCCAGAAGAGATTATGTAGCTACCCATGGGTGTAAACAAAATGAAAATTTTAATTTGTTATTCGAGAGTGAGAGCGAGAAAAGAAAGAGTTTGACATATTTATATATAACTCGCCCTTTGGTAAAAATATATTAGAAAAGGTAGACATTAAATTTAAGTTTACTATTATACATTTGAAAATAAAAAAAAAAGAGATTTACATAAGTATACATATATCATTTTACAGAACTTAATGTAACATTTTAATTACATTGTAAATTATGGGTACCTACTTATATTTGTTATTTCTAAATCATATAACTATAAAAAATAAGGTATACATACATAGTTTTCTATTTATAAACATTTTTTTTTTTATGTTTCAATTCAGTTTATATGCTTTAATGGCCTTCTGAACTGTGCAGTATCTACTTTATTGG
Organism: Bactrocera tryoni; assembly: GCF_016617805.1. Taxonomy (NCBI): domain Eukaryota; kingdom Metazoa; phylum Arthropoda; class Insecta; order Diptera; family Tephritidae; genus Bactrocera; species Bactrocera tryoni. The sequence goes on from NW_024395977.1 coordinate 22,098,526, forward strand.
GATTGCTGTAGTGGTATCTGTTAAACCTTTTAGCAGTTTTTTGTCTGCCTGCAGCAGGATTTTTAATATATAGATTTTGATTTCGTAAATTAAGCGTTACATTTTCTCTTTTAATGTTTTTTCTGTCAATGGCTTTCTTTTTATTTGTTTCAGATCTCTCTTTAACTTCATTTAAATCTATGTTTATTTTATTTATGAAATCTATTGGCTTAAGTTTAGTTGTACTATGAATTGTGTTGTTATGAAAGTTTATTGCTTTTAGTACCAATTCCTCAGAGTCATTAATCTTTTCAGCGTTTTTTAGTATTCTTTTAGTATTCTTATGTGTTCTAAAAGAGTCGAATGCATTCTTTCCACATCCGAATTCCCGGTGTGAGAGTTCGGTGTTGTAAAATGGGTTTCTATATTATTTTCTTGACAGAATAATTTTATAAGCGCATTATTAAATTCATTATCCATAACAATATTATCAGGTTTTCCTAAGAATGCGATTCGCTCTTCAATTTTAGTTTTTACTGTTACCATATTTTTATCGTTTAATTTATCTGCTGTCCCCAACTTAGTGAATTTATCGATTCTTGTTAAAAATGAAGTTTTTTTTATTTGAAAAATGTCTATATGTATTATTTGATTAGGTTTTTCTGGTGTTATAGTATGTTGAAATTTTTTATTTATGGGTTTTCTATCGTATTTATTTTCATTGCAAACTCTAAAGTTATTACAGTATCTATTTATTAGTTTTATTAATTTCGGATTAAATTAATTCTCTTAGTTCATTGTAGTTTTCATGAATTCCTCTGTGGTTACCTTTAGTGTGAATATCATCAATGATACTCAACAAAGATTCTTCGGATGCAACATCACGTGCAATTTTAGTACATTTTATAAAGTTTATTTTATTATTGTTAGAAAATAATTGTGTTAATTTATTTTGAATTATATTGTATTTATTATCTTCGAGCTCCGAGTATATACCAACTTTTCCATTTTTTAACTCTCGTCTGAACAAATCATTCAAGTAATGTGTATTATTTAAATCATTTTCAGACATTCCTAATGTTCCTATTTCCTTATGTTTATTTTTTACTAATCTAATTTGCGTTCTGTATTTGTTGACGATTTTATTTATCATGAAAAATTTATTATTTAAACTTTCCTCCACACTATGAACTTCAGCTAAAGGCGGTTGAGTCAGCTGCACTTTGCTCAAAAAGTCCGCCACGTTATTCTCCTTGCCTTTTATGTATTCGATATCGAAGTAAAACCCGTCTAGTAAAATTTTCCACCTGATGATTCGCGAATTTGGGTCCTTAAGCGAATAAAGCCATTTCAGGGGCTGGTGATCAGTTTGGACTAGGAACTTTCGACCGTAAAGGTATGGACGATAATATTTTACTGACCACACAATGGCTAACAGCTCCTTTTCTAACGTTGAGTAATTTTGTTCGTGCCCATTCAGAGTCATACTGGCATAACTTATCGGTTTTCCTTCTTGGCTTAATACCGCGCCAATGGCTACGTTACTAGCATCAGTAGTTAATACGAACTTTTTACTAAAATCGGGATAGCGCAATAATGGCGGATTTACTAAAATATTCTTTAACTTTTCGAAAGACTCAATGTATGATTTGTCGTTAACATCAATTTTACTGTTTTTCTTCAAATATGTATTTAATTATAGGATTAGCTACTAAAGAATAGTTTTTAATGAATTTGCGGTAATAGCCGGTTAGGCCCAGAAAAGATTTAATATCTTTAACTGTTTTGGAACTACCAAATTTTTTATAATACTTATTTTTTCGGGGTTTGGTTTTATTCCCGCATTTGTTATAATATGACCAAGGAAACTTGTTTCTTTAGATAAAAATTTACACTTATCAATTTGTACTTTTAGGTCAAATTCATTTAGTTTATTAAATATTTTTTGTAAGCTTTCTAAATGTTCGGTTAAAGATGTCGAAAATACTAATTTGTCGTCCATATAAATAATACAGATTTTATTAATATAATCCGACAAAATGTAGTTCAGCATTCGCTGGAATGTGGCAGGCGCATTCTTGAGACCAAATGGCATTCAAATGAACTCGAAATGCCCCATAGGAGTCGAAAAGGCAGTTTTTTCAATATCGCTATCATCCATTAATACTTGATGAAAGCCCTTTGCCAAGTCCAATGAAGAAAAATACTGCGCCTTACCTAACTTATCAAATAGGGGTTCTATGTTATGGTATGGGAAATTTGTCGTCTACCGTAATCTCATTTAATATCCTAAAATCTATTACTAACCGCCATTTTTTTTCATTTGAATTATCTGATTTTTTTTCACTATCCACAATGGGGAATTGTAAGGGGATTTACTAGGGCGTATTATATTTTCTTTCAACATTTCATTTATTTGCTTTTCTATTTCATTCTCTAGGATCTGTGGACGTCGGTAATTTTTGCAATAAATTATTTTATTAGAATTAGTTATGATTTTATGTTTTACACAAGTGGTTGTTGTTAAGTTTTGCCCTTTAATGTAAAATGTCTTTTTATTTTTATGTAGAAAATTTTCTAATAATTTATTTTCTTCGTTATTTAAAGTTGTTGGTATTGGCTCTTTAAATTTATCCAGCTCAAGTTTTTCTAAATAGTTTATTCCCTCATAGGATATATTAAAGTTATTATTATTTAAATTTATTTTATTGTTATTAATTATAAGATTATTTTTCTGAAAGTCTATTATTGCACCGAAAGGGCGTAAAATATTTATTCCTATTATGCAATCAAACTTTTTATCGATAAAATTCACTAACTTAACGGACATGGTACTATTTTTTTCTTTAAATTCACTTGGTACATCAACAATGACTTCTTCTTTTATTATAGATATTATCACCAACTAGGGTATGCAACAAAATTGGTTTTATTAATTTTTTTGATTTTCCTAGTTTTGAAAAGAATGTGTAATCCCCTAAGGTTGTAGCAGCGCCACTATCGATTAGGCACCTTGTTTTAGTATTATTTATGGTTAGTGTAATTATGGGTAATGATAATTTCGAGGCTGAACAGGAAAATTTTCTATATAATTTATAGCATCTATTTCCATTGACTCCAAATTATTATTTCGGCTGTTATTGTTTGACTGCTGAGGATTTGGTTGGAAGTGACTAGTATTGCGGATATTATAATTATTACTTTGTGGGTATGGATTAAAATTTTGGTTATGAAAATTTCCGAAATTTGTATTGAACCTATTAGGGTAAGTATTATTTTGGCTTTCAATATTCGAACAATTTGCTCTGGGATTATTAAAGTTATTATATTAGCTACCCAAATTAGTCAAGTTGTTAGAATTTTGATACCGCTGAACATTCATACCATTTGAATAGTTGCGTCTATTTCGAATGTTATGGGAATAATTTTTGCTGCTTGAATAGTTATTATTATTTTGCAAATTATTATATGGAAAGCTATTTGCATGTTTATAATTTACTAATTGGATATCTTTCAATAAATTATTTTGTAAATAAAACGTATAAGCTGTATTTATCGAGCTTATATTATTTTGCAGTAAAAGAGATTTAATATGTACTGGTAAATAATTGGCATAAACATCAAAAATTAATTTTTCTTTATTTAAGGGAGTATACATTTCGTTAGGTTCTAAAGAGTATTTCGTGTTCATTTGGCTTAATATCATTCTTAACTTACAATGTAACTATAATGTTTATGGCTTCAATATTAAGAACATCCTTTCTTAAATTAAAAAACGTTCTCTTTATTCCAAATTCTTCTTTAAGTTTACTCACAATATCATCCCAGGTAGGATTAACTAATGTCTCAACTGCTCTTAATGCGTTTCCTTGTAAACGGTTGCTAAGAACTCTTTGCAAAGTACCTAAGTGCTCAGTTGGAGTCAATTGGAGAACGGTTGAGACGTCTCGAAAATAATTACTAAGTGAGTACTCACTACTTCCAGTAAACGGCGGTAGGCTCCTCGCTTCTCGTAAGCATTCAGCTAGTGTCAACGCCATTGTTTTGTTTTTGTCAAAAAGGTTCTGTTTCCGCTACAGTTTGTGCAAACTGCTCTTGTGTTGTTGTTGTTGTAGATTCTCTCGCTTTGCTGACTTTGAAAAATTTACAATGCAAACGATGATTATGTATATTATTTTTTGTTTTTTTGTTGTCTCTCAAGATGAAATGATTCTTTTCTGTATATTAAATATGGTATTGCTCTATTCCCCTTTTTTTTCAAGTTCAAATGAATGTGAAAATATGAATTTTTCGTTAGAACATATGTGGTTTTGTTGTTGTAATATATTGTTCTGGTTGCATTGACTTTACATTTTTTATTTCTTTTATATGCAAACCACGTTTGTAATTCGAACACTATTTTGTTGGAGTTTTTCTTTTTTTTCGATAAATGTTTATTCCACAATATATAAATCAAATTTAAGAACAAACTCAAACCACAAACACAAAGAACTTATTTTAGTAGCATTAAGTTTTGAAGTGTACTTTTCATTTATTTATTTAATTAAATCACAAAAAGTTAATAATTTGCTTTGTACGCAAAATGTTCGGTTTGGATACGAAAATTTAACGCGACGTATCCCATCCTCGACGCCAGAAATATTCAGCTGAATTAAATACTGAATGTTGCGGTTGAAAATACAAATATATGAATTTTTATTGTTAGATCATTACTCTTCAACTAACTTAACGATTATCAAAAATCTGTTAACAACGTTGAGTTCAAACCTAAAAAAAACTAAGTATTTAAAATTAGCAGTAAATCTTATTCGAGAGTGAGAGCGAGACAAGAAAGAGTTTGACATATTTATATATAACTTGTATGTGTGTGTGTTTGTGACTAATAGTGCCCATACACGAGCACACAAGTGCGTTCGATCGGCATGAATTCGTTTGCCCATACACGACACACAAATCTATTTTGCGTTCGTTCTTCACAGGCAAGCGGAACATTTCTTGGAATTTATTTCTAATGTAGCATTTTTATCTATTTCATTGTATTTCCTTAATAAGTTATTCCAACTTTTATTTTTCTTACACTATGTACATATATGTATGAGCGCTTAGGCAAAAAGCGAAAACTTTGAAGCGTGATTTCTCGGTTTTTCATTTTTACGATTATTCTTAATTGGCGGGCAGGATAAGAAAAAAACTAAACGTCGTATGGAATTAGAGCAAAGTTTATTATCATTGACATAAAATTATCTTCTATTTAAACTAAAAAAAACATTAAGAAAAGTCAAGTTTTAACATATTTTTAAACAGCATAAAGTAAAATTCTTTTGATCAAAAGCCACTATTTATTCAATTTTTAATAAAATTTAAAATTTTTCATTTGTTTTTGGAATTTTCTTAGTTTAACTAGAAGATAAATTAATGAAAAATATGAATTTCTTTGAATTTTTTATTTCCGTTAGAAATTGCGGCCTGCATCCTGCCCGCCGTCCGAGAAATGTACATGCGAGATGCATCGGGTAATTGCTTCCCAAAGGCAGAATATCAAAGATTTCGTATCCAAAAAAATTGTGAAAGATGTTCAAATATATAACTATAAAGTCTAGAAATTTCGCTTGAGTCAATTATTTCTTTCCCTCCCAAAAAAATCCTCAAAAAAATCGATTTTTTGAAGCCTCGAAAGCAGGCTCACCCCCTTAACACTTGCCATTGTCCGCGATCTTCACTGTTCGGCGACACGAGAGAAATGAGATTTTGTGCGCCAACAACGCCATACACGATAAACATGTTCGCGCACCGATCGTAAAAAATCAAACATTTTCGCGAACATGGATCGGTACGCGAACAAGCCCATACACGATAAATTGCAAGCGCACACATACCGATCGAACGCACTTGTGTGCTCGTGTATGGGCGCTTTAAGGCACTTGAGATTTATGATGAAGAATACAATAACCACCATAAGGGTTGTTTTTCTGTGTATTATTCTTATTACATATTTTTCTTTTATGTGCTGCGTTTTTGTATGCAGCCAACTGATAGTGGACTGTATATTATTGTTCAAGTATTTTGAACACTATTTACGAAGAATTTATACAGCTTTTATCAGAAAAGTATCTTCTATCGTAGTTCAAGAAGTCAAATTAGCGAAATATTATGCGATTATTGTAGATTCCACACCTGATATACTTACATATCTCATGTCGACCAACTTTCGTTTGTTACCAGATACGTGCAAAAAGGATGGAACGCCTGTTGAACGTTTTCTGATGTTCATTGAAAATTCTGGACATAAAGCTGAAGATTTGCTAGTTGCTGTACTCGTATTATCGATTTTCGAGTTTTTTGATCTTGATCTTACCGACTGTCGAAGTCAGTCATATGATGACGCTAACAATGTATCAGGAATTTATTCAGGTTTAAAGACAAGAATTCATGAAATTAATGATCTTGCAGAACATGCTCCTTGTCCTGCTCATTCTATGAATTTAGTTGGAGTTCACGCAGTAGAATGCGCGCCAGAAGCTTTTTCTTTCTTTAATACTATACAAACTTTATATAACTTCTTTACTGCATCGACGCGCCGCTGGGAAGTTTTACAATTTCAACATCAACATTTCGACGAAATAATCGAGACTTTGATTATTATTGAAGAAAATATGGAAGAAAATGCAATTACAAGACAAGAAAAAACATTAACTTCGGTTGCACCGAAGCTAAATACCCTTCACAGGTGCATTTCTGTTAGTATCTATGTGTTCAGTTTGTATGGAAGCTATATGCTATAGTCAACCGATCTGATCAATTTCTTCGGATATTACATTGTTGCTTTAGGAAATAATATATACCAAATTTCGTGAATATATCTTGTCAAATGTGAAAGTTGTTCATACAAGAACTTGATTCCGATCGTTCAGTTTGTATGGCAGCTATATGCTATAGTTAACCGATCTAAACAATTTCTTCAGAGATAACATTGTTGTCTTTGAAATACCATATACCAAATTTCGTGAATATATCTTGTCAAATGTGAAAGTTTTCCATACAAGCATTTGATTCCGATCGTTTAGTTTGTATGGCAGCTATATGTTAGTCCGATATAGGCCGTTCCGACAAATGAGCAGCTTCTTGAAGAGAAAATGACGTTTGCAAAATTTCAAAACGATATCTTAAAAACTGAGGGACTAGTTCGTGTATATACAGACAGACAGATAGACGGACAGACAGACGGGCATGGCTAAATCGACTCAGCTCGACGTACTGATCATTTATATATATATTTTATAGGGTCTCCGACGATTCCTTCTGGGTGTTACAAACTTCGTGAGAAACTTAATATACCCTGTTCAGGGTATAACAAGAAGCTGAAGGTTTACGAATTCAATTGGAGCGACTTGAAACAGCATTTATGCAGATACTTTAACATTTTTTACTCTCACGATTCAAGGCTGTTAGTCAAAGATTGCAGAAAGTTGATTGTAGCATTGCTGACGTGATCGACGATTATCGTGGTGTGATCAAAGTTGTTGCTGATACGAGAAATGAATTCGAAATCTATGAAAAAAATGCTTTAAATATTTCAGAGATAAAATAATATAAAAAATAAAAATATGCTTTAGAGTCAGTACCTTTAATGTCATTCTTGACAATCTAGATTCTGAATTGCGAAAAAGATGTGTTACATATGAAAAGATTCATGAAAAGTTCTCAGTTATTTTGAATTTGGCAATTTGGATAATAGAGAGATTCGTAACCGAGCTAAACGTTTACAAAATGTTTATTCTTCAGATCTTGAGTCCTCATTGGAGGACGAATTTGTGCACTTCCGTGCTTATTGCACTGAAAAAAAGATGGAACAAAATTCGCCTTCCGATATTCTGAAACTTTTGCGTGCAAATGACCTTTATGCAGAGTTTCCGAACGTAGAAATTGCATATCGAATATTTATTACTTTAGCTGTAACAAACTGTAGCACAGAACGATCGTTTTCTTGTTTGAAAAGAGTTAAAAACTACTTACGTTCTACAATGAGTGCAAATAGACTCAATAGCTTAACTATTCTATGCATCGAATCAGATGTACCTCACCGTTTACATTGTGAAGATTAAATCGACCAATTTGCAATTCAAAAAGTCAGGCGTGTTTGCCTGTGGAAAAAAATTATTGTAATACAATTATTAGTCAAGCTCAGTGCAAAATTTGTAGTTTTAAAAACAAGAACATATATTTTTTATATTATACTAAAGTATTAAATGTATATATAATAAATTATTTGCAATACGTTAAATATTTTAATTTTTTAAAAACATGATATCAAATCTAAATAATTTTGAGTGAAATTTCAGTTACGGGGCGGCATTTTTTCCAGTGCCCAAGGGCGGCAGAAATGTAAATCCGGCCCTGTATGTAAGTACAAATCAATTTCAAATCAAGATATTATCATTTATCAGTAATATAATATGCGCGCGTTGTTCTATATGTACATACATGCGTATGACATTCCCACACGAATCATACACACAAACCACATATGTACATATATACATATCTGTACACACATGTAAATATGCCGCCCACAAAAACAAATATTGTTCCACAAAAACAACAACCGTCTAAAACAGTGGTTCCCAAACTTATTTTGCCTACTGCCCACTTTGAGAATAAATATTTTTTTTGCGCCCCCATTTTTTCACCTATTTAAAAAGCACGATAACTTCAAATTAATTTAATTAATTATTGTGACCTACATATGTATATTAACGGAGAATTCTAAACGAAACTTTTACTATAACCTGCAACTTGAAACCTGAGCGCAGTAGGTAACATACAACGGCGCTAAGTTCAATAAGAATGATTATTGAAACGCAACTTTATAGTATTAAAACAGAGAATCTTTTATTAAAAATAAAACTAAAATAATCGATCCTTATATAAAAACTAATGTGAAGGATGAATCTGATGCTGCTTAATAAGTTTGTTAATATCAGGTTCTAATCTCAAGAACAGTCGCACGTCGCACCGTTCGGTAACAAGCAAACGACTTCTCTTTTTAGTAAGCATTGTTGTCACAGCACTAAATCCACGTTCACACAAATGTGACGATAGGAATGCTATCAAGAATCGTTGAACGATTGACCACAATCCAGGGTACAATTGCGGGATCGGTTTCTGTAGCCAAAATTCTTGGTAACCATTTTTGAACTTGATTTTTATTTCCTCGTTTGTTGTCAATTCTATAAGTTCTTCTTCCAGCTGAGGTGACATTGCTGTGTTGACATTTGAAAACGGATCCAACCCCCAGTCTGGTATTTCCAAGTTCAAAATGTCCTGGAATCGTTCGGTGAAGTCAATGTGGAGGTTTTCCAAATGTTGGCAGTAGGCAAGAATGTATGTAATTGTTACTGCATATTAATAAATTCGGAAAATTGTGAAACTCACGTCTGCCGAGATTCTTTTTATGTAGAAGCAGTTTGACTTCGACGTTTTTTGTTTTAGTTAAGTTTAGTTTATCGCCTTGCAGTTGGAGATTCATGTCGTTGAACAATTTATACAGGTCTGTCATGTAAGCTATATCATTCTTTGATGTTATGAGCTTGTCTTGCAATTCTGTATCTTTAGTTTCCAAAAACTCTATAACAGAGTCAAACAGGTTGTAAAATCGAGTCAGACAATTGTCTCTTGATAGCCAACGAACTTCAGTATGAAACAACAAACGGTTTAAATCCTCGTCATTAGTAACACAATGCTGATGAAACAATCAATCATTCAAAAAGCTGTTGCGGATTTTGTTGACTGTGAAATAGTTTTTTACTTAAGTTTCTAGCAACTAAATGCTGTCTATAAATAACGCAATGTACACCAAGGACATCTGGAATTTTATTTTTAAGTACGCCATGAAGCCTTTATGGCACCCTATCATAGCCGGAGCGCCATCAGTAGCAACTGAAATAATATTTTTCAAAGGAATCTCTTTCTCATCGCAAAACTTTTCCAATATATTGAATATGGTTTCGCCTTTTGTATCGGTCTCTAAATTTCTAGCAAATAATAGTTCTTCACATATTTTCTCATCTTTAATAAACATCTCGGAAGACAACAACAATGCTTCATTAGTTGGTAAAGTGGGCTCATCGAGCTGAATTGAGAATTGACTTGTCCTCAGGTGATCGCACAATAATTCTTCAATGTTTTCAGGCATTTCATCAATTCGTCTTTGTACAGAATTATTACTCAAAGGAATTTTTGGAATAATATCTGCGGCCGGTTTATGAAGCACAGTAGTTATTACTTCATTTATTGCTGGAAATATTAACTCTTCTCCGATGTCATGTGGTTTGCCTTTTTGAGCAATTAACAAAGAGATATTGTACGAAGCTCGAAGTCCGTCGTCATCTTGCTTAGCAGCCGCCGAAAATAGTTTTGCTACACTTGGCTGACTATTATGCTTCTTCTATAGGTCTAGAAAATATGCTACATTCTTGTCTTTCTTATCTGGATGCATTTTATTCAAATTATCTTGCAGTCTTGAAGGCTTCATTGCTTCATTCGAAAATGTTTTTAGACATAGAAGACACAAAGGCGAGGATGGGTTTGTGGGATTTTCAATGGATCAGAATTTAATATATTCAGCACAGTATTGCCGTCTCTTCTTTTTTACTTCCGACATTGTTTTGCTTTGAGAAATACGTTTAACTTCGCGGGTAGTGTAAAGGAGGCGTAAGTAGAGTAAGTTGGGGTATTGTGATATGGGTGTGCAATGTGATATGCCAGCATATTTCGTAAACTATTCATGTTTTGACATGAATCTTTCCGAGAATACAAAAGCAACTGTAAAAAACTGTTGCTGCAAAGCTGCGCGTGCTACTGAACACTTCGTTTGCTCTCAGTGTGCCAAAAAGTTTATAGTAGTGCGGTCACCATTATTTCAACGGGCGTTTCGACAAAGGATTATTCAGAGTTTAATTCATATTTTAGAATTCTAGTAATTTTTTCTTGATCTTTCGTTAATATAATTAACCGTAATTCAGGTAATTTTTAGCCCAAATAAATATTTTTTTGTGAAACAAATATTTTATTATTTCAAACACGAGTTTGGCTAATGTATATAGTCAATGTTGTCCATTGTGATATAGTATATCATATTAAACAAACATAATATCATACAACGTATCTTGTAGGTAAAAGTAATACTCTTCTTAAATTATAGTTTTTCGCAATGCCGAAGAAAGGGGAAATTCGTAAGTGGAATGCAGAAAACATGAAAAAAGCCATACAGGCTGTAAGAGCCGAAAAGATGGGAAATACTTCTGGCATCGAAAACGTATGGTGTCCCATTTGCAACCTTGCAAAGAGCTGCCCGCAGCGATAAAACAATCGACGAAATATTAGCTATTCCATTGGGACGTAGGCCGGTTTTTAACCGAGATGTTGAATTAGAGCTGGTAAGATATTTGAGAGAAATGGAGGCAAAGTTTTGGGGGCTCCCTCGAAGTGATGTGCGTTCGCTTGCATTTCAATTAGCAAAGCGAAATAATATTGAGAACCCATTTTCCATAATCAGGGAATGCGCCGGAAAAGATTGGTTGCGTAGCTTTCTAAATAGACATAAAACGGAAATAAGTTTACGCTCTGCCACAGGTACCTCAATCGAGAGAATCAAAGGATTCAATGTGGAAAATGTGAGCAAGTTCTATAATTTATTGGAGCAGGAATTTGAGAAGCATAAATTTTCTGCAACTAGAATATGGAATGTTGATGAGACAGGAGTGTCTATCGTGCAAAGTAAGCAGCCAAAAATTTTAGCAGCAAAAGGCAAATTGGTTGCATGACTTCAGCAGAAAGAGGATCTCTCATAACAGTTATAAGCTGCATGAGCGCAGGAGGAGCCTTTGTTCCACCATTTTTCATTTTTCCAAGAAAAAAACCCTCTCCGCTTTTAATGAAACATGCTCCCCCTGGTTCCGATTCTGCTTGTCACATATCGGGATGGATACAAATACCAATATTTACCGCGTGGTTTGATCACTTTTTGCGATTCACTAATCCATCAAAGGAGAACCCAATCTTGCTTATTTTAGATGGCCACTACAGTCATACGCGAAATGTTGATGTTTTGGATAAGGCTCGTCAAAATGGCGTCATTATCTTATCATTGCCACCTCATTGTACACACAAAATGCAACCCTTAGATAAAGCATTTATGGGTCTTCTTAAAACATATTACAATGACGAAATAAGACGATTTATGCGAAAGCAAGGCCGAAAGGTGACACAATTTGATGTAGTTGAGCTGTTTTCAAAGGCTTATCTGAAAGTTCAAACGGCACAGATAGCAATTAATGGGTTCAAATGCACTGGTATCTATCCCTTTGATAAAAATATTTTCCCGGAAAGTGATTTTATGGAGCAACGCCAAGAAAATCCGCTGAAAGATACTCAACCTATAGAAGATATATTTTTAGAAGAACTAGTGGCCAGCACAAGTAGGGCAGCGATGAAAAATTTCGTCACACCTTGGCAGATATCCCCACCACCTAAGCTAAAACTGTCTACCAGCTCCAGAGGCAAACGATCAGAATCGACAGTGTTAACAACATCACCGTATAAAGCGCTTTTGGAGCAAAGCATCAGAAATGTTGAAAAGCGCAAGAAAAAAGGAAATGTAAAAGACATACCGCATTCACGTAAAACCAAAACACAACGGGCAACCAAAACTAGGGAAACTTCTTCGAGCGAGTCGGAAAAAAGCTTGCATCTTCCCAGTTCAGATGAGGAATGTTGGGCGGAAACACCACCTAGTAAGGATACTGCGTGCGCTTTTTGCAACAAAAACTTTGAGACGGATAAAGGAAGTATTGCTTGGGTATCATGTTTGCTATGCGACTTAGTTTGGGCACATAGCAAATGTCTCCCTAAGCGTCAAGCAATATTTGTTTGCGAGTCCTGCCAAACATTTTAAAATTAAAAACAGTACACATTTTTTTGAATCCTTGATTGTTTCTATGTACATACTTGAATAGTCATGTTTTTTTTTATTCTTAATGAATTATATTACAACAATACAAAATGTCGCTTTTTTGTTTTTAATAAATGTATTATTTAGCAATTCGTTCTTATTTTATTTTTTTTAAGGAAAGCTTATAGGTAATGTTATATAGTATATCACTTTACCTGACATAGTATATCACATTACCCATACATTTTGGCGAAGTCGCTTTTTCGACCATCTATAGTTTAATTGAGTTATCTTTCAAAGTACTTGAGATACCGAAATATCCCTTTGAGATATATTGCGCAATGAAGCAAGGAATAGTATTGCATAATTTTTGTAAGTATTAGTTTATGAAATTTTAAGTAATAGTAGAAAAACTTATACCCATATCACAATACCCAAACTTACTCTACTGCTCATAAATTGCGCGCAAAACCACAAATGAAAATAAAATAAATATTACATTGTTTATATGGAAATGCTTAAGCAGCACGCACCGACAGGAATTAAACAAACATGTATAAACTCGTTTATCTCATTCGACGTTCAATCGTACACAACAAATCCGAACAAATATTCAATGAACCAGCCGATTGATACAGGAATGCACAATTTGGGTTATTTAACAAAAACTTGTTAAAACATGGTAGATATCAACGAGTACTAATAACTATTAAAATGCGAAAGTGTGTCTGTTGCCTTTTTATTTGTTTGTTTGTGTCTACTTTCATTATGAAACGGAGCGACCGATTGACATGATTTTCATTTTTTCTATATTCAATAAAATAGGACAGGTGAGAAATATAGAACCGAGTTTGAGCAATCTTTTAATTCATATTAGTTCAGTGGCGTAGCTAGGGGGGGCGAAGGGGGCCGTGGCCCTGGGCGCAACGTCTTGGGGGCGGAAAAAATGTCATTAAAAACTCCAATTCGGGCAAAAATATCTGCAAATTGTGTCAAAAGTGTACAAGATATAGGGCGAAAATGGGTTTTTTCTATGGCTTTTAATAAGATGTGTTGTAAATTTACTATCAATTTCCTCAAACACCGTATTGTGAGAATTTTGGAACTTCAGAATTTGCGTGGCTTGTAGTTCATAAATTTTATATACTTAATATCGAAAATATTTTGTAAAAATTAACTTTTGTTCGAACCACCTCATGAAACTTGTAGGTAGGTAGATAAAGGGGGGCGGCAGAACATCCTTGGCCCCGGGCGCCCGAAGTTGTAGCACTGTATTAGTTGATGTTCACAAGATGTTGTTGAGAGTCGAGAGCTCATTCAGTCGTTTTCTAAGAGGCCTCCTAGCTAAATAGAATTACAAATCACCCCCAAGGCCTCTACACAACGCCCCCATTTTCTTTCTGGGTCTCTTACCGCCCCCCTTATACCTGCAGAGCCCACAAGGGGTCGTTATCGCCCACTTTGGGAAAGACTGATCTATGTACTAATACATCGTATTTGTCTAAAACTAATAATTTAATGTTTATATTGCAAAGGAGTTAAATTTTGATTTGGGATAGGATGCTGTGTTATCCTGGAAAAGTACTGCTGTTTTTATGTAGCTATAGCTTTCGAAATCGGTAATGAGATTTAGTTCTGTAGATGTCAGTATATCTGTTGGTATTATGCCTAATTTGCTTGAAAAAATTATCTGTCCAATGTCGTCCACTTGATTGCGTAAAAGCGATATATCGTTGTTAACCTGATAGGTGTGTTTAGAGAATTGAATGTCGTCTTCCAAAGTTTTAATCCTATTCTGCGCTGTTTCTTTAAGTTCGTTTATGTAATTACTGACAATAATTTGCTGCTTGTTTATATGGTCCGTAATGTTGTTAATTTGTCCGGAAATAAGATGCTAAAGTATAATAAACTAGCTGTTACCCTGTGTTTTTCGCTACACCTAAATCGATTAAAACTCTTAAGGGTTTTTACTTTATGTTTTATTTATTGTTGTAACACTGTTACTTATTTATAAAAGATTTATAAAACATATTGGTATACAACATTTTTGGTTTTTCCACCTGGCGCGTAAATGAATAAGCACCTTGGTGTTCCCACTCTCGAGCATGCGACGAACAATTGGCCGTGGGAGAAGCACGGTTCCTCCAAATTGACGCCGCACACTTGAAACGTTTGCCCTTGCGATTTGTTGATGGTCATCGCAAAGCCAAGACGTACTGGGAACTGCAAGCGCTTAAATTTAAACGGCATGTCCGTTGGAATCATAGGAATGCGTGGTAAGAGTACAACTTCACCTGCTGATTTGCCATTTAGTATTGTTGCTTCAATTAAATTTGGCCACAATTTTTTGACTGAAAGTCTTGTGCCATTACACACAGTCGGTGGCTTCAGATTTCGTAGAAGTATAATGGGTAAACCGACTTTCAGGACCAAACGATGCGGTGGCAGACCGGGGGGATCCAAAGAATTCAAGAATTCAGTTGGATAATTGACTACTTCATTTTGATTCAAAACGCTATCAATCGATGTATATGTTGTAGCTTCTCCTGTCAGTTTTTCTTGTATGGCAAAATTGATTTCGTTGACGTGTACATTTTTCGGTGCCAATATTGCGCGTTCACTTAAATAATCGTGGCGTTGATAGTGTTGAACAATATTCGGAAATACACTTTCAATCAATTCTTCTTTCGATTGTAAAAGTGTACAAAAGTTGTTCGGCAATGTGATCAAACCGGTATCATCGATTGGTATTTTGCCTTCGCCAATGTCCAACAACTGCTTCGAAAACGCCGCTGCGGATCGATCGTTTTGCAATTGGACTCGCATGTTGATGGTAAGAGTCAGCCTTTGAACATATCTCCACAAAACTGACGATTTTAAACATGCGTTTATTTCGTCGGCAGGAGTTAATCGAGGAATGACTGACAAAGTTTGCCGAAAATCGCCGGATAATAAGACTAATGCTCCGCCAAAAAGTTGTTGCTTTTTTCGTAAATCTTGCATTGTTCTATTGAATGCTTCTAATGACTTTTTGTTAGCCATTGGGCACTCATCCCATAGAACTATTCCAGCTCCTCGCAAAACTTTTGCCATTGTTGAATTCCTCGATATGTTGCCGTTGGTGTTTCAACGACTTGGATGTTCAACGGTAATTTCAACGCAGAATGTGCTGTTCGGCCGCCATCAAGTAGAGTAGCAGCGATGCCTGACGAAGCAATTGCCAGCGCAATTTTCTGCTGTGACCGTATAGTAGCAAGAATCAAAGAGATCAGAAACGTTTTCCCTGTACCACCGGGCGCATCCAGAAAGTAGAATCCACCGGCGTTACTGTCAACCGCTCGTATAATCTTATCATAAGCATTTTTCTGCTGAATATTCAATTTGGTAATGTTAGCTTGTATGAAAGCACGCAATTCATTGCAATCGTATTGTTGTTCACGTTGAAGCTCATGGTCAAGCATATCAATCACTAAACGATTGGGCGCAGTTATGCCAAGTTGCGCTAATGCCTTATTCGCAATTGTAAGGCACAGATCTTCAATCAATATCACAGCATCATTATACATTTGTAATGTATATAGCAAGTCTGCGTCCGATGCTCGATTACGCGCCAAAATTAATAAGTCCTCGGTCATGCAGTCTTTGTACTTATTCCACAGTTCTTGCGGATTTCACGGAAGGCATGTAGATATTATTATGGCGATTAGTACGCGTATTTGTTTTGGATGAGATGTGAGTGATGCGTCATGAAGTGCGGTGTCCCAATGCATATCATCTTCTAACAAATGCAATCGCTGACATGCTTCACGATACGTGGCACACAACTGACCGTCAACAGTTTTCAAATCATCAAATGATCTTGGTCCGCGCACGTTGACTAATAGCAGACGCAAATAGAAACAGTCGGCGTTGTTCGGATGGATGGTGTAAATGCGTCTTATGGCATCGGTTTTACGGACATTTGGATAACCGTCAACACACTCTCCTTGCTTTCGTCGTTGAAATGTTTTCGATGATGGATTCCAATTGAAATATTGCGGTATTTCGGAATATAGCAATGTTCTTGCAAATTCATCGTTTTCACACAACTCGAAAAAGGTAGTTAGTGTTGTCCCCGGTGGTCGTGCTAGAGTATACATATTTGAAGTACATAAATAAAAATGGAAAAATTAACCTAAAACTACATCTTAAACTATGTATTTTACCCTCATACGCATATGCAATAAGACCCACCAACAGTGTATTTGCAAACCGCATGAAAGCACTTACGAAACAATAACAATACTCACTTGCTTTGTGTGTGTTGCACGGTCAGCAGAAAAACACAAAATCGGTTCGAATAAATGTAGCAAATCGATGGAATTAAATCTGGAAAAAACACACAATGTTGAAACACTTTTTTTTACACACACCGCGCATTTTCAAGCGACAATCGAACCGCATGGCATCACATACGAAACAATAACAATACTCACTTGCTTTGTGTTGTACGCAGAATGTTAATCACGTTGACATCTGAGAAAAATACACACAATGTTGAAACATTTTTTTTGATGCACTCAGTGCAGCGGAACACTTACGTTCTGTATGTCTTGTCTGCTTGACAGTCATTCATAGAAAGAACGAATGACAGGCAAAAACGATCAACATGCGATGTCAATGTTTTTTATTAATTGTAAACATCCGCCAGATGTTTCTGTTTATTAGTAAAAGGCATTTGACAGGACTGCCAATCTTGCGGCAAAACATTATTTCATGAGAATTTGTATAGGCGGGATGTAACATTTTTTTTTTTTTTTTTGTTTTTTGCAAAACGTGCAATGATACACATACTAAATTTCTTATGTTCACCCCAATCACCCTGAAAATTTCATTGAAATCGGGCAAGCCGTCTAGGAGGAGTATGCGAACAGGAAGTTTTGCCACTTAATTTTATATATATAGATATTAATATTTTGTGCATCTGTTCTTTCGCTTTTATGAAATTGTGCAAGTGCGTCGCTTATTTCTTTTTCGTCATCGCTGTCCATGGTAGCTGCTATGTATTTTAGTCCTTTCCCTATGATATTAAGGAGACCTCGTTTAGATTTAAAATGTGAGTGTAAACCTTCTAGCTTCGCTTCTAACAAAATTAAATCATTGTGAGTTGTGTCAAGCAATTGTCTGTCCTCGAGAGTAGTTGTCTTTAGTGTATTAATGTTGTCCGAAATAAGTGAAAACGTTTCCTCATATTTGGTTCTTCTTCTTCTTCTTAATTGGCGTAGACACCGCTTACGCGATTATAGCCGAGTTAACAACAGCGCGCCAGTCGTTTCTTCTTTTCGCTGCGTGGCGCCAATTGGATATTCCAAGCGAAGCCAGTTCCTTCTCCACTTGGTCCTTCCAACGGAGTGGAGGTCTTCCTCTTCCTCTGCTTCCCCCGGCGGGTACTGCGTCGAATACTTTCAGAGCTGGAGTGTTTTCATCCATCCGGACAACATGACCTAGCCAGCGTAGCCGCTGTCTTTTAATTCGCTGAACTATGTCAATGTCGTCATATATCTCGTACAGCTCATCGTTCCATCGAATGCGATATTCGCCGTGGCCAATGCGCAAAGGACCATAAATCTTTCGCAGAATTTTTCTCTCGAAAACTCGTAACGTCGACTCATCGGTTGCTGTCATCGCCCAAGCCTCTGCACCATATAGCAGGACGGGAATTATGAGCGACTTATAGAGTTAAGCTTTTGTTCGTCGAGAGAGGACTTTACTTTTCAATTGCCTACTCAGTCCGAAGTAGCACCTGTTGGCAAGAGCAATCCTGCCTTGGATTTCCAGGCTGACATTATTAGTGGTGTTAATGCTGGTTCCTAAATAGACGAAATTATCTACAACTTCAAAGTTATGACTGTCAACAGTGACGTGAGAGCCAAGTCGCGAGTGCGACGACTGTTTGTTTGATGACAGGAGATATTTCGTTTTGCCCTCGTTCACTACCAGACCCATTTTCTGTGCTTCCTTGTCCAGCCTAGAGAAAGCAGAACTAACGCCGCGGGTGTTGAGGCCGATGATATCAATATCGTCGGCATACGCCAGCAGCTGTACACTCTTATAGAAGATGGTACCTTCTCTGTTTAGTTCTGCAGCTCGAACTATTTTCTCCAGGAGCAGGTTGAAGAAGTCGCACGATAGGGAGTCGCCTTGTCTGAAACCTCGTTTGGTATCGAACGGCTCGGAGAGGTCCTTCCCGATCCTGACGGAGCTTTTCGTGTTGTTCAACGTCAGTTTACACAGCCGTATTAGTTTTGCGGGGATACCAAATTCAGACATCGCGGCATAAAGGCAGCTCCTTTTCGTGCTGTCGAAAGCAGCTTTGAAATCGACGAAGAGGTGGTGTGTGTCGATTCTCCTTTCACAGGTCTTTTCCAAGATTTGGCGCATGGTGAATATCTGGTCGGTTGTTGATTTTCCAGATCTGAAGCCACACTGATAAGGTCCAATCAGCTTGTTGACGGTGGGCTTTAATCTTTCACACAATACGCTCGATAGAATCTTATATGCGATGTTGAGGAGGTTAATCCCACGGTAGTTGGCGCAGATTGTGGGGTCTCCTTTTTTATGGATTGGGCATAGCACACTTAAATTCCAATCGTTGGGCATGCTTTCGTCCGACCATATTTTACAAAGAAGCTGATGCATGCTCCCTATTAGTTCTTCGCCGCCGTGTTTGAATAGCTCGGCCGGTAGTCCGCCGGCCCCTGCCGCTTTGTTGTTCTTGAGGCGGGCAATTGCTATTCGAACTTCTTCATGGTCGGGTAATGGAACGTCTGCTCCATCGTCATCGATTGGGGAATCGGGTTCTCCTTCTCCTGGTGTTGTGCGTTCACTGCCATTCAGCAAGCTGGAGAAGTGTTCCCTCCATAATTTAACTATGCTCTGGGCATCAGTGACTAGATCACCTTTGGGGGTTCTACAAGAGTATGCTCCGGTCTTGAAACCTTCTGTAAGCCGCCGCATTTTTTCGTAGAATTTTCGAGCATTACCCCTGTCGGCCAGCTTATCAAGTTCTTCGTACTCACGCATTTCGGCCTCTTTCTTCTTCTGTCTGCAAATGCGTCTCGCTTCCCTCTTCAACTCTCGGTATCTATCCCATCCCGCACGTGTAGTGGTCGATCGTAACGTTGCGAGGTAGGCAGCCTGTTTTCTCTCCGCTGCGACACGGCACTCCTCGTCGTACCAGCTGTTCTTTTGCTCTTTCCGAAAACCAATGGTTTCGGTTGCAGCTGTACGTAAGGAATTTGAAATGCCGTCCCACAGTTCCCTTATACCGAGTTGTTGACTAGTGCTCTCAGAGAGCAGGAGTGCAAGCCGAGTAGAAAGTCGTTCGGCTGTCTGTTGTGATTGCAGCTTCTCGACGTCGAACCTTCCTTGTGTTTGTTGGCGTGAGTTTTTTGCTGCACAGAGGCGAGTGCGAATCTTAGCTGCAACAAGATAGTGGTCCGAGTCGATGTTAGGACCTCGGAGCGCACGCACATCTAAAACACTGGAGACGTGTCTTCCATCTATCAGAACATGATCGATCTGGTTGGTAGTTTTTCGATCCGGAGACAGCCAGGTAGCTTGATGAATCTTCTTATGCTGGAATCTAGTACTACAGATAACCATATTTCGGGCCCCGGCGAAGTCAATCAGCCTCAACTCATTTGGGGATGTTTCGTCGTGGAGGCTGAATTTACCGACCGTAGTGCCAAATATACCTTCTTTGCCCACCCTGGCGTTAAAGTCGCCAAGCACGATTTTGACATCGTGGCGGGGGCAGCTCTCATAAGCGCGCTCCAAGCGCTCATAGGAGGCATCTTTGGTCACATCGTCCTTCTCTTCCGTCGGGGCGTGGGCGCAAATCAGCGATATGTTGAAGAACCTCGGTTTAATGCGGATTGTGGCTAGACGTTCATTCACCGGAGTGAATGATAGTACTCGGCGACGGAGTCGCTCTCCCACCACGAATCCAGCACCTTCCCAATTAAGGGTCCGGACATTCCAGGTGCATGCCCTCAAATCGTAGTCCTTATTCCGTTTGCCATGGTCGTGTTGTTTTTGTTGTTTTGTCATTGTTTTTTTACGTGGCGGGTCCCAAGCCCAGCGCACAACCCTAAGTAGGGAATGTTTCGCCTTCTCACATTAGCTCGCCTTCGAACGGATGTTCTTAGGCTACCCAGAGGATACTTGGTCAAAGACCGGAAGTAGTGAGCTGCTTGAGCCATGTGTAAAAGAATCGTTTCTGGCCACTCCCAAGTGAATGGCGATCAGAGAACTTTCCTCACTTGCGTGAACTTATACACATGACTCCATCCTCCATTGGTTAAGTTGATAAAATGTAGGACTTTATCATAATGGTTGATTGTCCTTACTTCTCCTGTCTTAATTGGTAGATATCCATTATTATTTGTCAAGTCCCGAACGTCAATTTGTTGGGTTTTTGTAGATGGTGCCAATATATGTAATTAGGATAAGGTAAATTTGTAGGTTCTCCTTTTCGATGTTTTTCCACCTGCAAGTAACTTTTTCTTCTTATCATTGTTTTATGTTGTTTTTGTGAACAATCCTGCCTGTTTTAGTTTTAACGGTGGTACTACAATTTCTTTCCTAAATCTAGGTGATAACTTAGTTCCTAATCTCTTATTTATCTTAACAAAAATTTCATCTCCTTCAAAATGTTGTTTGGGTAGCGTTCGGTTTTTATTGTGGTAGGAAAGATCTGCCAATTGCTTATCCTGAAGCCTTTTTTCGTTTATTTTCTTTCCTCTTCTATTAGCCTGTGGTCGCTACTGACAGGTCTTCCGAAGAAGATTTCAATTGGGTTTTTCCCCGTTGTTGAATGAATAGTGTAGTTATATTATTTGATTGTTTGTTCCAAAAGTTGTTGGAACGATCGGTGGGTTTTCTCTGTTTGCAGACAACGCATAATCTCCTGTAGAGTAGAATAGAAGCGCTCAACCTGACCGTTCGAGCAGCTTGTGTAAGGAGGGTGCGATATATTTTGGTGTCAAATTCATTCTTTATCATAAAGTTGATGGACTCTGAGTTAAAGGATCTTTCATTATCTATTACCAATGTTTCCGGTACAAGGAAGAAAAGAATGTCCCTTAAAGGTTGCCGATATCCTCTGTTGCCTTGGATATAATGGATTTTGCGATAGCGTATTTTGAGAATTTGTCCATTGCTGTCAGAACTAGCTTTTTGCCTATCAATAATATACACACGTGGATTATTTGTCCAAGGAAATTAGGTATGGGTGTGGCTTGTAACTGCGGCTTTGATGAGTGGCGATCGTACTTGTTCTCTTTACAAGTAACGCATTTTATTATTATCTTATTTATTTTATTCGCCGTACTTGGAAAATAGATTTTTTCTAAAATTTGTATCTTATTCTCCCTGCAATTTCTATGCGCTCTCTTATGTTCATTTATAATAATATTCTCTTGCTCTTCCTTGTTTGTTATGTCTTCCACTTGGAACTGCGAAAACCTAATCTTATATTTGTCAAAGTGTTAGGGATAAATTTCTTGAATCTTGCCCATAATGTACTCCTTCGTTTTGATGCAGTTTATTACAGACCGATTTAAATATAAAATTAAAATAGAAATCAAATTTTGTTCGCAGTTATCAGGTTCGGTTACTATATGACGGTGGTAGGTGGGAAATATGATTTTAAATTGATATGTCGATGTTACATCCTTATTTAAAAATATTTGATTTTTAAACGCGTTAATTGGTGCTTCTACGAAGTAAATTAAATTGTGGGATGAGCTATCATCCGAATTTTTTGCTATTGATAGCGTATGCAAATCTGATTCTTGGTGTGGAATTCTTGACTGTGCGTCGGCCACGACGTTTGTTCTACCTAGCTTATAGTGCATTTCATAGCTGTATTCTTCTAGTATTGCTTTCCAGCGTTTCATTTTGCTATTACAATTCTTATTGCTTAACGCATAAGATAATGGTTGATGATCGGTGAATATTTTTACTCTTTTCGATCCATACAGATAATTCCGAAATGAATTCAATGCCCAAATGATGGCTAACATATCTCTTTCATTCGCGGCATAGTGCTCTTCCGCTTTGCTTAACGTCCTAGATAAAAATGCTATTGGTCTATCTGACTGAGACAATACTGCGCCTATGGCGAAGTTGGACGCATCTGTGGTCAGCTCAAATTCTTTGCTGTAATCCGGACACGTGAGGATGGTATCCTCTGAGGTGAGGGAATTTTTTATTTTCATGAAAGCTTCTATCGCTTCCCTATTCAAATTTATTTTTATGTAAGTAGATTTATTTTTTGACGTACGACCGTCTTCCCCTCTTATAAGAGATGTTAGGGGTCTTGCAAGTTTAGCGTAATCTCTTATAAACCGCCGGTAGTACCCTGACATGCCGAGGAAGCTGCGAAGGTATTTTAAATTTTGTGGTTGTGGAAAGTTTGAAATGGCTCCAACTTTTTTTGGGTAGGTTCTTATGCCAACCGGTGTGATTACATACCCTAAGAATTCTACTACTTTTTTGAAAAATTTACATTTTCCTAAGTGCGCTTTCATATTAGCGTTTTCTAATGTTTCAAACACCTTATATATATGTTCGAAGTGTTCTTTTTCTGTTTCGCTAAAAACAATTATGCCGTCGATATACACGTAGCAGCATTTCCCTATGTGTTCTCTTAATATATCATTTAATGCGCGTTGAAAAATAGATAGCGCATTTTTTAGGCCAAATGGTAGTCGAGTAAATTCGTACTTCCCATTGTTGATAGAGAAAGCAGTTTTTTCTATATCAGATTTTTTTAGTGGAATCTAGTGAAAACCACTTTAAGGTCGAGAACTGAGAAGAAATTGCTATTACCTAGATGAGAAATTACCTCTGTAATTTCCGGAATGGGTTATCTGTCCGCGATCGTTACTTTGTTTAGTTTCCTATAATCAATGACCATACGGTATTGTTTATTTCCTGCCTCGTCTGGCTTTTTTGGTACAATCCACACTGGGGAATTGTACGGTGATCTAGATGGTCTAATTATACCATCGCTTAAAAGCTTTTCTACCTGACATTCCACTTCCTGTTTCAATACTGCAGGATATGGATAGAATTTTGTGTAAACAGGGGAATCGGATGTTGTCCGAATTTGTCCGACAACTTTTGTTGTATAGGTTTGCTTTTCGTCAGGTTCGGAAAAAAGCTTTGGGTATTTATTTAAGATGTTTTCCATCGTGTGCATTTGATTTTCTGAGAGGTTTCCCTCATCTACATTAATTGCGTTCACTCGCTGCGAGGGAGTTGTTTGAGGTGAGCCTTAAAGCCGTTACTTTAAGTCATGTAATTTTCCCCAGTGTATATAATGGCTTTAAATTCCCGAAGGGTATCATTCCTTAGAATACCGTCAAATGTTTCGAGAAGTGGCATTGGATAGAATTTAATTTTATGATTAAAGTTAAAAAGTTGAACATAAGTATGTTCGCTGATCTCTAAATTTCCCGCAATAGATTTTGCAAAAAAGGGATTGTCGTTTTGGATTTTTTTTTTTGTCAGTTTTGCCTTAACATAATTTTTACTGGAACTTGTATCCACTAAAAATTTTAAATTTCTGCCGCTCTCTGCCTTTACTTCGAAGAAGGGGAGCGAAGAGCTAATTATTCTAAAAAATGGATTTCGCTTGGTTCACCAAATTGTCCGTCTTCCTGTGAAGCTGTGTCAATGTAAAATGGTCGTTGCTCTTTCCTTCGCTGTTGATTCGGAAATTGTTGTGGCCTCTTGCCAATGTGCTCACTTCCTTGGGGTCTATTTACATAGTTAACGCGACGAGAGTGTATGCTCGGGGCGATGTCCATGGGTTCTGGACGTGGCTGCGGTTTCGGAGGTTTTCAGGGGTTATTATCGTAGTGAAAATTGTTATATTGTTGTTGTCTTGGTTGCCAAGTTGTCCGCTGTGGTTGGGGTGAATACGCTAGCTGGGAGTAAAATTGGTGCCTTTGTGGCTGTGGGAAATTCCTTCTTGAAGGTAAGGGTGGAGGCTGTACTAATTTTGCATTGTACGCATGGTTCATACGAAAGCTTTGGTTCTGTAGTTTTAAGCAGAGATGAAGAGCCTGCGGGAGGTCTGCCGGCTCTCGTATTCCTAATAGTCTAGGTAAATCCCCGTTAAGCCCTCTTATAAAAGTTCTAATGCTTTATCTCTATATGCTTGCATCAGCATGCGAAGAGACTCGTTGCCCATATCGGACAACCTAATTTATTTAGTATCAATGAAAGGTGGTTATACACCTGTTGATAGAAATCTGAAACTGTTCTATTTCCTTGGACCAATGTGGTCATTTGATATTCTATTATTGACAAGTCGCGCTTGTCACCGTAGTGCATAATTAGACATTTGGAAATTGATTGCCAATCAAGTGGCGTAGTGTATGCTTCCAATGCCGCATCGGCATTGCTTATTATTTTGTTACGTATTTCGGTGTCCCCTTTTGAGGTTCATATATAGCTAAACCCAATGAGTTCTCCTGGATTGCCAGAGAATTCCTTTAGACATTTTGCGATGTCAGGTGTCCTATCCAATTCACCTAAGTTGTTCCTATGTTCTATGTCTATTGTTTGGTCAATAATGTCGGTTGCAATTGCATTTGGGTGTAATGCCTCATGTACCACTTGCGGTCCCTGTGTCTTTACTATGTCTGAAGCTATACTAGCTATGAGCCTGGATAGGTCGTCCATGCTCAATTGTGTATTTTGGGACGTCTGAGGGGTATTAGGTGCCGAATTGGGGGGAAGGATTGGTGGGCGGATTAAATTATTGGTGTTCGCCATTTGTATGTTTTTAATATTCTTAGTATAATAATATATTAATATTCTTAATATGATGTCTAAGTAGTTACTATAGGCTGCTTCCACTTATAGGATTGTTGGGGATTCTGTTGTTGCTGTTACTACTGATAGTAGTTCTATTAGCTGCCGGGCCGGATATAGAATCGTCATCCACTTGCTGAGCTGTATGTGGTTGTTGTTGGGGGGAGAAGATTTCCGTTTGTATGCGGCGTCTTTTCCTTAATTCTGCTTATCCTCTTAACGCGACGGCACAATGCGCTTGGTTATGTTACGTTGTGTTTGTTTTTATTTTGTTTATAAAAAAATTTAACTTTTTTCCACCACAGAACAGTTTTTGCTTTATTTAACTTATAAATTTTGCATTTGACTTTTTTGAGCAAAACTTTTTAGCATGTTGTTCTTATTGTATTTGTTTTTGTAACTTATTTCGAGGTTGTTGCAATATTAAGCTTCAATAGCAGCTTTACACTTTTACAGTCACTTTTTTGTTCATCTAGTTTTCACTAATTTAGACATTTATGTTTTCCAGAATTCATTGTATTCCGTTAATTTTTCATATCCAGTTGTTTTTCTGTATTTTCACTTTGTTGATCTTGCTGATTTGTATTTATATCTTCTTCTATAACACTTTTTTTTTTGCAATATCTTATTATTATTTATTGAATCTGCTATTTATTTTAAAAGCCTAACAATAAGTTATAAAATCTTAAATCTATTTAAAAACTAGACAAGCTCAAGCAAGTGTTTGAGCTGTTTTGGTGATACGTTGCTCCTTAGTACGCAGGCATATCTCTTCTTTTAACTCGTGTTTGATCGCAGGAATGTACCAAAGCATTAGCCAAAGGGCTTGGGTGATCTCGGAGTTTAGATATATATTTAATTCTGCTGTCTTCTACTTCTTTCTTTACCTTTTGTATTATATCAATATTAGTTGCACAGGTCGTACCCCACAGTTGAATGCCATACATCCAAATCGGCTTTATGACCGCATTATATAAAAGCACTTTGTTGTCTAGGCTAAGTTTGGAGTTTTTATTTAAAAGCCAATTTAAATTTGCAGCTCTTATCTTCATACAAGGATTATTTTACTAGATATGTGTTTTCTCCATGTAAGTCTTCTATCTAGATGAATACCAAGATAAGTTACTTCGTTGGCTTGGGAATTTACTAAAATATTGTTCATTTTTACTGCCGGACACATTTTAGGTCTTAGTGAAAACGTAACATGCTTGCATTTTTGTTCATTCACATTTATACGCCAGTTGGCTAGCCATTCTTCGACAGACCTTAAGTGCTCGGCTAATATTCTTGATGCTATTATGTGGCATTTATTACGGCTCACTAAAGCTGTGTCATCCGCAGAAGTTGAGGTCAATATATTATTAGCTGTAGGAAGATCTGCAGTATATATGATGTATAGAGTTGAGCATAAAACACTGCCCTGGGGTACACCAGCCCTTATCTGTCGTTCGTCAGATATGAAATCTCCCACTTTTATTGTAAATTGTATATTTTTTAAATAATACTCCAATGTTTTATACAATTCTAAAGGTAGAATGTTTTTAATCTTATACAAAAGGCCTTCATGCCACACCTTATCAAATGCCTGAGCCACGTCTAGAAATAAAGCTGAACAGTACTCTCTGTGCTCAAATGCTTTTCTTATTTCGTTAGTAATTCTATTTACTTGCTCTATCGTGCTATGTTTTTCACGAAACCCGAATTGGTGCGTTGGTATTATATTATTTTCGTGGAGGAAAGGAGACATCTTTGATAGTAACACTTTTTCAAATATTTTAGAAAGACAGGGTGGAAGACTGATTGGTCTGTATGAAGACGGCTGTGTTAAGTCTTTCCCAGGTTTATCTATCGGGATAATCTGCGACTTTTTCCATGAATTAGGATAGTATCCAAGATTAAGAATTGCACTGAAGAGCAAAGAGAGCACTTCTACAGCAATACTTGGTAACTCAATTAGCATTTTTGGGGTAATATTATCGTGTCCTGGTGACTTTTTTGGTTTAAGTTCTTTTATTATTCTAATAATTTCAGTAGGTGAAGTCTTAAAAGACTCAAGTGACTCGTTACCTGTGTTGGGTAAGCTGGACAACTCGAAGTTGATCTTTGGGCAATTTGGTTGAAATACCTTTCCTGGGTGATTTGCAAAACAATTAGCCTTTTCCTCGTCACTTCGAGCCCAATTTCCGCCCATGTCTCGTATAGGCGTTTTGCTTGCTTGAATTTGGACACAGCTTCTTTATATACATTTCGGTATTGGATTCTTCCTCACGTTTAAGCGCTTTTTTTAATTTACGTACGCTTGTTTACAAGCTTTTCTATTTCTCTGTTAGTAATTTTTCTGGCACCAAGCGGCTTATAGTTTTTGTTTGGTGTTGCTAAGACAGCTGCTTTAGTTATTATATCATTGAGTTCTTCTATGCTTTCGTCAATATCTCTTCCTGTATTTATTTTGTACTCAACATTAATGTGGCTACTCACGTATTTTTTATATTTTAGCCAATTCGTTTTATAAGAAGTTAATCCGCACTTTTGGATTAACGAATATGGGTTGTTCACATAACTTTATTAGTACAGGAGAGTGATCAGAAGATAGATCAGTACATGTATCAACTGTTATAAGCGATTTATCTATATTTTTGATTACAGCAAAATCAATTAAATCTGGTATTTTTTACGATCACTAGGCCAATATGTCGGCTTACCAGGAGATATTACGTCAAGGTTATTGTGCCTATTTATAATAGTGTGATACAGCTGTCGTCCTTTCGGATTAATTAGCCGTGAGCCACAATACGTGTGCTTTGCATTGTAATCTCCACCTGCTATAAATCTATGGTCTAGTATTCCAAAAAAGTCTTTGAATTGGATGTCAGTAATTTTAAACCGAGGTGGACAGTATATGGCTGTCAGATTTAAGTCCCCGCAGCGATTTTTTATAGTTATTGTTGTAGCTTGTAATTGCGCTGTGGCATAAGATTCTAATGTGTGGTGATTTAACCGCTTTCTAACCAACACTGCTGTTCCTCCATGTGCTTTTCCATCTGGGTGGTTTTTAACATAGGGTCTAAACCCCGGTATAAAGAAAATTGTTTTTGTTCGTAAGATGAGTTTCTGACAATAGCATTATATCGATACTATTTTCATCCAGAAATCTAATAAGTTCCAATTTATGTTGGTTAACACCGTTAGCTTTCCATAAACAAATGTTCAATACACTCATTTTTTACTTAAAAAAGTTTGCAACACTTGGTTTTGTGATTTGATTATCTCTTGAATCATATTTTGCATTGAAGCCATAAATTGTGTCATACATTGGGTAAGGTTGAAAATCATAATTTCAACGCTTCCATTTGGTTGGTATTGGGGCAATTGCTTTTGTGCAGTATTGCCTTTCACCAAGTTTGCATAGCTCCCTTGTATAGCATTGTCTTTAAGATTTACAGGTTTTGAAATATGGACGGGGATTTCAATATTTTTATTAGGAGGAATATTCAACATTTGGACGTGCTTAAACGCCCTGTAACAACTGCGATTTAAAATCTTCATATACAGGGCAACCCCTGTAGTTAGCAGTGTGGTTTCCTCCACAATTGCTGCATTTTTTATTTAAATCCTCTTTTTTAAGAGTACATTTTGCAGTTGGATGTAGATCACCACATACTACACAGACACTTCGTAGAGTGCAATATGCTTTCGTGTGTCCATACTCTTGGCAGTTTGTACATTGTACTGGACCATTTCTCTTGTGTGGTTCCTCAACGGTGATTCTGCGATGGAGAAGATATTTTAAATTGTAAAATCGGGTGTATTTCATTTTTCTTTTAATTTGTTAGAATCTGGCATCAATTCTATTTTGAACATTGGTTGTGGAACTTTGTTCCTGTTAAAAATATTTACTACTGATTTAATGCTAAACCACCTTCTTCTAGTGCTTCCTAACGTCGTTAGAGTCTACCGAAGACTCTATACCTTTATGACAACAACTAGGCCTTTTGAGCTCTTCAGTTGGTAAGAGTAGTAATTCTTGTTATTATTTGATAGGAATTTTACAATTTCCATGAAACTTTTTCAGTGTATGTTTGAATTTTTGTTTCATCTATGTTACCTTTTTTCAAGGGCACAATGTGGAAATTGTTTGTGCCTATTATATTGCTCCTCATTTTTGAAACAAGCGCATTTGAGCTACGCTCACGCAAATAGATTGGAGTGGGGTTTGGCATTCACGACCGTGGTGGCACCCTTTGCTTCGTCGTTAAGCTCTTTGCTTAGTAAGGCAAATCTGTTGCCATTAAGAATTTCTGGCTTTTTGGTGTTTGGCGTGTTTGCTTGAAATTTTTTGGTATTGACCGCTGTTTTAATAGGACTCAATTTCCTTTTTACATTAATGTAGCGATCAATACCAGTCTGAACTGATGGCCCTTTTTTGCTTGGTACATTCTCACCATTCTCACCGCATTTTATTTTCCTTCGCTGTCCGGGTGCTTGCTGGTACCTGCATAGTGGCTGCTGTCAGTGGATTTGTTGTTGCCCGAGTGCTGTTCACTGCTGCTTCTTACATCTGATCGCAGCGATGACTCATCATCGCCGTTACATTTGTTTTTGCTAGGAGTTACTTTTGTTGGCTCGACAAAACTGAAGTAGGCATTTAAGGAATGCCTACGGTTTTGCGGTTGAGGCTGCGAAGCACTCATTATTGTTTGTTTTTTGTTTTGTTTTTTTTTTTATATATTTGTTTTGTGCACTATTTGTTAATGTTTAATATTAGAAGTTTGTGTGCACTGTTTTTTATTTGTTTGTTTGTTTTTATTTATTATTATTGTTTGCTTACGACTATTATTGAATTATTTATAGCGGTACTTCGATTACTTTTAGCTTGGGCGCCAGTTAAACTTTTGGTTATTAAAAAACCAAAAAAATATAATTTTTTAGCGGAGCTGCATTGGGGCAGCGTTGCCGCGTAGCTTTAGTAGTTTAGAGTAATCAAAACTGAGGCTTAGCTTAACAAATTACAATATTTATACTTAATTCTAAACTAAATAATTACCCGTGGCGTGATTCGTTTCCACGAATCTTATTCTGCACAACAGGTAGTGCAGACGCTGATCATGCACTTTCTGGTGCCGGAAGTTGTAAGTCGATACTTATTCAAGTAACAAGTGTTGTGTTAACTTACATGTAAATATGTGAGTACGACATTCCCACACAAACAATGCATACACGACATACATACTTATAAGCGTTCACAT